>NC_069506.1:199075802-199375802 GCF_027579735.1 Bombina bombina | reverse complement strand
TCAATTTGACTACTTTTGCATTTGCGGGTATTAGGCCCGCGGGTGCGTCAAATGTTAGACTTTATTGCGTCATTTTTGGCGCAAACTTTTTGGCGCGGGAAATTACGTTTTTTGATGCAACTTCGTCATTTCCGGCGTCATACGTGACGTCGAGACCTTTTCACGTGGTGGCGTCATTAGTGACGCAAGTGTGTCATTTCCGGTCATTTTTGGTGCCAAAAAAGTTTACGTTACGTTGTGAGTCATACTTGGCGCCAATTTTTCTTCATTATTTCAATACCCCATTGTTGTTTGCCTCCTGCTTTCTTTTCTATCAAGAGGCCTATGCTTTTGCATTTTTTCCCATTCCTGAAACTGTCATTTAAGGAAATAGATAATTTTGCTTTATATGTTGTTTTTTCTTTTACATTGAGCAAGATGTCCCAATCCGATCCTGTCTCTGAAGTTTCTGCTGGAACATTGCTGCCTGACATGGGTTCTACAAAAGCTAAGTGCATTTGTTGTAAAATTGTAGAAATTATTCCACCGAATGTCATTTGTAATAGTTGTCATGATAAACATTTACATGCAGATAGTGTTTCTATCAGTAATAGTACATTGCCAGTTGCAGTTCCTTCAACTTCTAATGTGCATGATATACCTGTAAATTTTAAAGAATTTGTTTCTGAATCTATTATGAAGGCTTTGTCTGCATTTCCACCTTCTAATAAACGTAAAAGGTCTTTTAAAACTTCTCATTTAGCTGATGAAATTTCAAATGACCAACAACATAATAATTCATCCTCTTCTGATGAGGATCTATCTGAAACAGAAGATCCTTCCTCAGATATTGACACTGACAAATCTACTTATTTATTTAAAATAGAGTATATGCGTTCTTTATTAAAAGAAGTGTTAATTACTTTGGATATTGAGGTAACCAGTCCTATTGACGTTCAGTCTAATAAACGTTTAAATGCTGTTTTTAAACCTCCTGTGGTTTCTCCAGGTGTTTTTCCTATTCCTGAGGCTATTTCTGATATGATTTCTAGGGAATGGAATAAGCCAGGTACTTCCTTTATTCCTTCTTCAAGGTTTAAGAGATTGTATCCTTTACCAGCAAAATCTATAGAGTTTTGGGAAAAAATCCCCAAAGTTGATGGGGCTATTTCTACTCTTGCTAAGCGTACTACTATTCCTATGGAAGATAGCACTTCCTTTAAGGATCCTTTAGATAGGAAGCTTGAATCTTATCTAAGGAAGGCCTATTTATATTCAGGTCATCTTCTCAGACCTGCTATTTCTTTGGGTGATGTTGCGGCTGCATCAACTTTCTGGTTGGAAAATTTAGCGCAACATGAATTGGATTCTGACATATCTAGCATTGTTCGCCTACTACAACATGCTAATCATTTTATTTGTGATGCCATTTTTGATATTATCAAAATTGATGTTAGATCCATGTCTTTAGCTGTATTAGCTAGAAGAGCTTTGTGGCTTAAATCTTGGAATGCTGATATGACATCTAAATCTAGATTACCATCTCTTTCTTTCCAAGGTAATAATTTATTTGGTTCTCAGTTGGATTCTATTATTTCAACTATCACTGGAGGAAAAGGAGTTTTTTTTGCCTCAGGATAAAAAACCTAAGGGTAAATCTAAGGCTTCTAACCGTTTTCGTTCCTTTCGTCAGAATAAGGAACAAAAACTCAATCCTCCTCCCAAGGAATCTGCTTCCAGTTGGAAGCCTTCCTCAAATTGGAATAAATCCAAGCCATTTAGGAAACCAAAGTCCGCCCCTAAGTCCGCATGAAGGTGCGGCCCTCATTCCAGCTCAGCTGGTAGGGGGCAGATTAAGGTTTTTCAAGGATTTTTGGATAAAATCTGTCCAAAATCATTGGATTCAGAGCATTGTCTCTCAAGGGTATCGAATAGGATTCAAAGTAAGACCTCCTGTGAGAAGATTTTTTTCTCTCACACATTCCTGTAAATCCAGTAAAAGCTCAGGCTTTTCTGAAGTGTGTTTCAGACCTGGAGTCTTCAGGGGTGATCATGCCAGTTCCTCCTCAGGAGCAAGGTTTGGGGTTTTATTCGAACCTATTCATTGTACCAAAGAAAGAAAATTTGTTCAGACCAGTTCTGGATCTGAAAATTTTGAATCGTTATGTAAGAGTACCAACTTTCAAGATGGTGACTATAAGGACTATTCTGCCCTTTGTTCAGCAAGGAAATTATATGTCCACAATAGACTTGCAGGATGCATACCTTCATATTCCGATTCATCCAGAACACTTTCAGTTTCTGAGATTCTCTTTTCTAGACAAGCATTACCAATTTGTTGCTCTTCCATTTGGCCTAGCAACAGCTCCAAGAATCTTTTCAAAGGTTCTGGGTTCCCTATTATCTGTAATCAGAGAACAGGGTATTGCGGTGTTTCCTTTTTTGGACGATATATTGGTACTAGCTCAGTCTTTACATACTGCAGAATCTCACACGAATCAACTAGTATTGTTTCTTCGGAAACATGGTTGGAGGATCAATTTACCAAAAAGTTTCTTGATTCCTCAGACAAGGGTTACCTTTTTAGGCTTCCAGATAGATTCAGTGTCCATGACTCTGTCTCTAACAGACAAGAGACGTTTAAGATTGGTCGCAGCATGTCGGCTCCTTCAGTCTCAGTCATTCCCTTCAGTGGCTATGTGCATGGAAGTTTTAGGTCTCATGACTGCAGCATCGGACGCAATCCCCTTTGCTCGTTTTCACATGAGACCTCTACAGCTTTGTATGCTGAATCAATGGTGCAGGGATTATACAAAGATATCACAATTAATATCCTTGAATCCCAATGTACGACACTCTCTGACATGGTGGATAGATCACCATCGTTTGGTTCAAGGGGCTTCTTTTGTTCGCCCAACCTGGACTGTGATCACAACAGATGTGAGTCTTTCAGGTTGGGGAGCTGTTTGGGGGTCTCTGACAGCACAAGGGGTTTAGAAATCTCAAGAGGCGAGATTACCAATAAATATTTTAGAACTCCGTGCAATTCTCAGGGCTCTTCCGTTCTGGCCTCTACTAAAGAGAGAACTGTTCATTTGTTTTCAGACAGACAATATCACAACTGTGGCTTATGTCAATCATCAGGGTGGGACTCACAGTCCCCAAGCTATGAAAGAAGTATCTCGGATACTTGCTTGGGCGGAATCCAGCTCCTGTCTAATCTCTGCGGTGCATATCCCAGGTGTAGACAATTGGGAGGCGGATTATCTCAGCCGCCAGACTTTACATCCAGGGGAGTGGTCTCTCCATCCAGATGTGTTTTCTCAGATTGTTCAGATGTGGGGTCTTCCAGAGATAGATCTCATGGCCTCTCATCTAAACAAGAAACTTCCCAGATACCTGTCCAGGTCCAGGGATGTTCAGGCGGAAGCAGTGGATGTGCTGACACTTCCTTGGTGTTATCAACCTGCTTATATCTTCCCGCCTCTAGTTCTTCTTCCAAGAGTGATTTCCAAAATCATCATGGAACAGTCTTTTGTGTTGCTGGTGGCTCCAGCATGGCCACACAGGTTTTGGTATGCGGATCTGGTTCGGATGTCCAGTTGCCCGCCTTGGCCACTTCCGTTACAGCCGGACCTATTATCTCAAGGTCCGTTTTTCCATCAGGATCTCAAATCATTAAATTTTAAGGTATGGAAATTGAACGCTTAGTTCTAAGTCATAGAGGTTTCTCTGATTCAGTGATTAATACTATGTTACAAGCTCGTAAATCTGTCTCTAGAAAGATTTATTATAGAGTTTGGAAGACTTACATGTCATGGTGTTCTTCTCATAATTTCTCCTGGCATTCTTTTAGAATTCCTAGAATTTTGCAGTTTCTTCAGGATGGTTTGGATAAGGGTTTGTCTGCAAGTTCCTTGAAAGGACAAATCTCCGCTCTTTCTGTTTTATTTCACAGAAAAATTGCTATACTTCCTGATATACACTGTTTTGCACAGGCTTTAGTTCGAATTAAGCCTGTCATTAAGTCAATTTCTCCTCCTTGGAGTCTTAATTTGGTTCTGAGGGCTTTACAGGCTCCTCCATTTGAACCTATGCATTCTTTGGAGATTAAACTACTTTCTTGGAAAGTGTTGTTCCTTTTGGCTATCTCTTCTGCTAGAAGAGTTTCTGAGCTATCTGCTCTTTCTTGTGAGTCTCCTTTTCTGATTTTTCATCAGGATAAGGCAGTTTGGAGACTTCTTTTCAATTTTTACCTAAGGTTGTGAATTCTAACAATATTAGTAGAGAAATTGTTGTCCCTTCTTTATGTCCTAATCCTAAGAATTCTTTGGAGAAATCCTTACATTCTTTGGCTGTGGTAAGAGCTTTGAAATATTATGTGGAAGCTACTAAAAATTTCAGGAAGACTTCTAGTCTATTTGTTTTATTTTCTGGTCCTAGGAAAGGTCAGAAAGCTTTTGCTATTTCCTTGGCTTCTTGGTTGAAACTTTTGATTCATCAAGCTTATTTGGAGTCGGGTCAGGCCCCGCCTCAGAGAATTACAGCTCATTCTACTAGATCAGTCTCTACTTCATGGGCTTTTAAGAATGAAGCTTCAGTTGATCAGATTTGCAAAGCAGCCTCTTGGTCCTCTTTGCATACATTTACTAAATTTTACCATTTTGATGTATTTGCTTCTTTGGAAGCAGTTTTTGGTAGAAAAGTTCTTCAGGCCGCTGTTTCAGTTTGATTCTTCTGCTTTTTGATTTAAGTTTTTTTCTTTCAAAAGTGAAAATAACTTATTTTTGAGTTGTGGATTATTTTCTCAGCGTAATATGGCTGTTTTTTGTTTTATTCCCTCCCTCTCTAGTGACTCTTGAGTGGAAGACTCCACATCTTGGGTATCCATATTGATATCCCATATGTCACTAGCTCATGGACTCTTGCCAATTACATGAAAGAAAACATAATTTATGTAAGAACTTACCTGATAAATTAATTTCTTTCATATTGGCAAGAGTCCATGAGGCCCACCCTTTTTATGGTGGTTATGATTTTTTGTATAAAGCACAATTATTTCCAAATTTCCTTTGTTGATGCTTTCTACTCCTTTCTTTATCACCCCACTGCTTGGCTATTCGTTAAACTGAATTGTGGGTGTGGTGAGGGGTGTATTTATAGGCATTTTGAGGTTTGGGAAACTTTGCCCCTCCTGGTAGGATTGTATATCCCATATGTCACTAGCTCATGGACTCTTGCCAATATGAAAGAAATGAATTTATCAGGTAAGTTCTTACATAAATTATGTTTTCTCTTGTAAGGTGTATCCAGTTCACGGATCATCCATTACTTGTGGGATATTCTCCTTCCCAACAGGAAGTTGCAAGAGGATCACCCACAGCAGAGCTGCTATATAGCTCCTCCCTTAACTGCCATATCCAGTCATTCTCTTGCAACTCTCAACATAGCTGGAGGTAGTAAGAGGAAAGTGGTGTAATATAGTTAGTTTTTTCTTCAATCAAGAGTTTATTGTTTTTAAATGGTACCGGAGTCGTACTATTTTATCTCAGGCAGCATTTAGAAGAAGAATCTGCCTGCGTTATCTATGATCTTAGCAGAAGTAACTAAGATCCACTGCTGTTCTAACATATGTCTGAGGAGTGAGGTAACTTCAGAGGGAGAATAGTGTGCAGGGTATCCTGCAATAAGGTATGTGCAGTTTTTTTTTTTTATTTATAATTTTTATTGAGGTTTAGTTAAAGGCATACATAGAACATCATAACAAATTCTTATGTCACATGAACTAAGACATCAATGTTTCAGGAGTAATAAAATAGACATAAAAAAGACGTATAGCCAACAAGTTACATATCTTGCAAACATTATATAGATAGGGTGCTAATCCTTCAGGGACCTTCTAAATGACACAATAAATTACCTTTGGGCCAACAAAAGTAACAGGTAGTAATAAAGCGAAAGAAGGAAATTGTAACTAAGGAGACCACTTTTGGATCTCATTAATAAACCTCGAACTTTTAATTTTTTTTTTTTAGAATAGTTAGTAATTGGTATTGTAAGCAATAATAAGAGTAAATATATAAACTTGCTGTGTAAATAGTGTGGTAAAGTATGTAGGTATAAATAGTTAGAGTATGGCATAGACAAGATAAGCCATATAGATAGCCCTCCAGCAGTAGGAGGTATATTATAGGGGGGTGGGTGGGGGGAGGAGGTGGTAGGTTAACTAGGGTTTATGCGAATTATGTGAAGTACCATGAATAGGGAGATAAGGGTAACAGAGCAGGTCCAGCCTGCACTAGAAACCCATCCCCCGTTGCTATGTGGCAGAACTACAAATCACATCATAGTCCCAGTAGACTCAAAAAATTAAACTATAGCGCAAAATCTTTACTACTATGTATATGGCTTTAGAGGTTAGGAAAGGAAAGAAAACATATAGACTCAAATAGCCCAGTACAGTTAGTGGCGTGTGTGGATTTATAATAACCCCTTATATTGAATTGTAATTAATCGTGTAATGCATGGCTCACCACCTCGGCCGCCGGCAGTGTCGCCATACAGGCCGGTAAACAGGGGTTTAGAAAATATTTTTAGGCAAACAATTAACAGTCAAAATTTATAAGGTGCTGTGTCTAGAACTGGAAGTCTTCCTATGTTCAATATATGCTCTTCCAGAGAAAAATCTCCAATATCACTGCCATATAATTGACTCAAAGACTAATAGCGCTCCAAAGTAGTTAAAAATTTTAAGTTAGAGTGCTACTAGGAGTATCTATGGGTACAAATAGATATTAACTTACAAACAGGTGCTTAGTACCTATGAGCTAAGTGTATTAGAGTAGACACATAACTAGGAACTATGCTATAACCTTAAAACTTTAGATGAACATAGAGATTGTGCCAAAATGAGATATATATGGGATAGCAGATCTGATTTGTAGGGGTGCACAGTGTCCAAATACCCTATAGTGCTAAAAATGTGGGATATCACAATTAATCATGGTACTGATGTATCAGATTAGTACAGGAGATATAATATATAAAAACTTTCTACATAAGGGCTCCGACTATAATGAGAAAAAAAAAAAAGTCTCTGGAACAGTGACTAAGAAAGGCAATGAAACATACATGGTACGCTTACAAACAGTTCCAACAACCTAAAAATTTTCAAAGTATATGTATATCCTACACTAGGTCTGGGGCGTTAGAAATACAGAGAACATTAGTGTTAAGGTTAAGCAATTGCAGATATTGGGGGCATTAAAGTAGGAATATTAAATTGTAAACAAGTATACCGCCAATACATTGCAAAGGCCTATTTAAAAAGACAGAGAGCAAGGTAGTAGTAGTGGGTTCTATGGAGTGGAGTAGATGGATGCGGCATAAAATGAGTGTGCTATGAGTAATGCTCTGCATGTGTGTGAACCAGACAGTACCCATGTTATATGTTGCTCCTTTATGTACTGCAACCTAAATGAAAATAGGATCCTATGGAGAAAAGCTATCTGGGAGAGCTGTAAATGAGGGGCTGCACGAGCAATAATATAAACAATATGAACAAATATCCCTATACTCTGCAGCAGTGTGTCCTGAAAAACTAAGCCTGCTTCCACTTTACTAAAGTAACGATGATTTGTTACCATATCCAGGCGCAGGTCTGCTCATATACAGCAAACAGGGAAACATAACAGTCATAAAAATGTAGAAAGCCCAACTAGACGGGACTATAACCCTTGAAGGAATATTCAAGTTTTAACATAACAGCAACAGTGCATACAATGTGAGAATTACAATCATCCCTCTCTTAAAATATGAACAGCCTTATTTTATACTTGAAGCTAGTGAAACATATAGGCAAGCACATCATTAAAGTTAATAACTAGGGATAGCAGGACCATACATTGAAAAGGTCCCCAATGAGAGCATGACCTCGCCTTGCTGGGAAAACAAATACACTCTGGGATCGTCGGTAATATCGGCCATAAGACCGTTACTAGTCATAAGCATTAAAAGAGAAAAAAAAAAAGTTATTAACCAACTTGCTTCTAACTAGCATAATGCTTACTATGGAGAACATAAAGTCACTGTGAAAACATGAGTAACTAAACAGTAAATGTAAGTCTCTTAGCCTGCTGGAGGGTAGTTTAAGCAAATAGCACTAGCCTAGAATGTCAGCGCTATAAGTTCAAAGCATGACGACCATTGTCTCTTACTGTCTCTTCGGCAAATGACTTTAAACCGGGTTGAGAGCGCAGAAACAAAGCAGGCAAAAAGGGCTAAGTTTTTCATCCCACCCCAGACCGCAGGGCCGTGGAATTTCTCTGAGCGACCAGCAATGGCAATCTGCTCGCGACCACACTTCCCGGATGGGATTCCATAGAAAAAGCAGAACACACTGGCAGATAATGTTGCGGTAGCGTTGACTGGGGTAGTCCTCTCACATCAGGCGCTTGTTTTTTCATCAGCCCATCAGACGCCATCTTTTTTCCTGGCGAGCGATCACATATAGTGTTCTCCACGAGGTTGCGGCACCAAGACTGCCCCTGCTGAGCTTTATCTTGCGCTATCGAGTGTAGGGGTTTGCGAGTGATTTCGCAGTTGTGGGTTGCTGTGTAAGCTTTAGGGGTTTGCACTACTGGGTGTTCTGTCCTGTCTGCGGTGCTCCGGTGTTCGCCGGGTGCATTCTGCGGGGCTTTGTATAGTAGCAAGCGTTGTCGAGTGCTTTCAGGAGGTTTCTTGCCAGTGATGGATAAAACTGACAGGGTTAGTGCATGTTCCAGCTTCTGGAAATGGGAACACAACAGCTGCCTTAAGCTTTCTACCCAGTCAGGAGTCATGGTCCCCATGCAGGAGAGAAAAAATGGCAGGTCTTAGCCGGTCTGAATATATGTCCAATATTTAGTGACCTTCCTCTTTTGATAGAGTCCTAGGGATTCCTGACACCCCCTAAGGAATCAGGGGTGCTTGTGGCAAAGATTTAAGCTGGGCTGACGGTCAATTAGATAGAATTATAAGTAAAGTCAGCAGAGCTGACATGAAGTGCGACCGCTCAGGTTCCAGGCTTGCTCCGCCCCCAGGTATGTGCAGTTTTAAGTTTTTCTAGGAATGGAATTGTTAGAAAATGCTGCTGATACCGAATTAATGTAAGTTAAGCCTAAATACAGTGATTTAATAGCGACTAGTATCAGGCTTGCTATCAGAGGTATATACTCTGATTAATGTGCAATATAAAACGTTTGCTGGCATGTTTAATCGTTTTTATATATGCTTTGGTGATAAAACTTATTGGGGCCTAGTTTTTTCCACATGGCTGGCTTTATTTTTGCCTAGAAACAGTTTCCTGAGGCTTTCCACTGTTATAGTATAAAAGTTACAGTTGGTGCAGTTAAAATTACAAACTGCGACATTCAGCTACCCTCAGCAGTCCCCTGCATGCTATAGGACATCTCTGAAGGGCTCAAAAGGCTTCTGTTATGACTGTTTAACATTTTGTTAATCTGTTTTTTGCATTAAGGGGTTAATCATCCATTTGCAAGTGGGTGCAATGCTCTGCTAACTTGTTACATACACTGTAAAAATTTCTTTAGTTTAACTGCCTTTTTTCACTGTTATTTCAAATTTTGGAAAAATTTGTTTCTCTTAAAGGCACAGTAACATTTTTTTTATATTGCTTGTTAACTTGATTAAAGTGTTTTCCAAGCTTGCTAGTCTCATTGCTAGTCTGTATAAACATGTCTGACATAGAGGAAACTCCTTGTTCATTATGTTTAAAAGCCATGGTGGAACCCCATAGGAGAATGTGTACTAAATGTATTGATTTCACTTTAAACAATAAAGATCAGCTGTTATCTTTAAAAGAATTATCACCAGAGGATTCTGACGAGGGGGAAGTTATGCCGACTAACTCTCCCCACGTGTCGGACCCCTTGACTCCCACTCAAGGGACTCACGCTAAAATGGCGCCAAGTACATCAAAGACGCCCATAGCGATTACTTTGCAGGACATGGCGGCATTCATGGATAATACCCTGTCAGCGGTATTAGCCAGACTGCCTGAATTCGGAGGAAAGCGCGATAGCTCTGGGGTTAGACATAATACAGAGCGCGCAGATGCTTTAAGGCCCATGTCTGATACTGCGTCACAATATGCAGAAGCTGAGGAAGGAGAGCTTCAGTCTGTGGGTGACATTTCTGATTCGGGGAAACCTGATTCAGATATTTCTACTTTTAAATTTAAGCTTGAGAACCTCTGTGTATTGCTTGGGGAGGTATTAGCTGCTCTGAATGACTGTGACACAATTGCAGTGCCAGAGAAATTGTGTAGACTGGATAAATACTATGCAGTGCCGGTGTGTACTGATGTTTTTCCAATTCCTAAAAGGTTTACAGAAATTATTAATAAGGAGTGGGATAGACCCGGTGTGCCATTTTCCCCCCCTCCTATTTTTAGAAAAATGTTTCCAATAGACGCCACCACACGGGACTTATGGCAGACGGTTCCTAAGGTGGAGGGAGCAGTTTCTACTTTAGCAAAGCGTACCACTATCCCTGTCGAGGACAGTTGTGCTTTTTCAGATCCAATGGATAAAAAATGAGAAGGTTACCTTAAGAAAATGTTTATTCAACAAGGTTTTATCCTGCAGCCCCTTGCATGCATTGCGCCTGTCACTGCTGCTGCGGCGTTCTGGTTTGAGTCTCTGGAAGAGGCCTTTCAGACAGCTACTCCATTGACTGAAATACTTGACAAGCTTAGAACACTTAAGCTAGCTAATTCTTTTGTTTCTGATGCCATTGTTCATTTGACTAAACTAACGGCTAAGAATTCTGGATTCGCCATCCAGGCGCGTAGGGCGCTATGGCTTAAATCTTGGTCAGCTGACGTGACTTCAAAGTCTAAATTACTTAACATTCCCTTCAAGGGGCAGACCCTATTCAGGCCTGGTTTGAAGGAAATTATTGCTGACATTACTGGAGGTAAGGGTCATACCCTTCCTCAGGACAGGGCCAGATCAAGGGCCAAACAGTCTTATTTTCGTGCCTTTCGAAATTTCAAGGCAGGTGCAGCATCAACTTCCTCTGCTACAAAACAAGAGGGAACTTTTCCTCAATCCAAGCCGGGCTGGAAACCTAACCAGTCCTGGAACAAAGGCAAGCAGGCCAGAAAGCCTGCTGCTGCCTCTAAGACAGCATGAAGGAACGGCCCCCTATCCGGTAACGGATCTAGTAGTGGGCAGACTTTCTCTCTTCGCCCAGTCGTGGGCAAGAGATGTTCAGGATCCCTGGGCGTTGGAGATCATATCTCAGGGATATCTTCTGGACTTCAAAGCTTCCCCTCCTCAAGGGAGATCTAAACCTTTCGAGATTATCTGTAAACCAGATAAAGAAAGAGGCATTCTTACGCTGTGTGCAAAACCTCCTAGTTATGGGAGTGATCTGTCCAGTTCCACAGACGGAACAGGGACAGGGCTTTTATTCAAATCTGTTTGTGGTTCCCAAAAAAGAGGGAACCTTCAGACCCATTTTGGATCTAAAGATCTTAAACAAATTCCTCAGAGTTCCATCGTTCAAAATGGAAACTATTCGGACCATCCTACCTATGATCCAGGAGGGTCAGTATATGACCACAGTGGATTTGAAGGATGCTTACCTTCAAATACCGATTCACAAAGATCATCATCGGTTCCTAAGGTTTGCCTTTCTGGACAGGCATTACCAATTTGTGGCTCTTCCCTTCGGGTTAGCTACAGCTCCAAGAATCTTTACAAAGGTTCTGGGATCGCTTCTGGCGGTCCTAAGACCGCAAGGTATATCAGTGGCCCCTTATCTGAACGACATCCTGATACAGGCGTCAAGCTTTCAGATTGCCAAGTCACATACGGACATAGTTCTGGCATTTCTCAAGTCACATGGGTGGAAGGTGAACGAGGAAAAGAGTTCTCTATCCCCACTCACAAGAGTCTCCTTCCTAGGGACTCTGATAGATTCTGTAGAAATTAAGATTTACCTGACAGAATCCAGGTTATCAAAGCTTCTAAAATCTTGCCGTGTTCTTCATTCTATTCCGCGCCCTTCGGTGGCTCAGTGTATGGAAGTAATCGGCTTGATGGTAGCGGCGATGGACATAGTGCCATTTGCGCTCCTACACCTCAGACCGCTGCAACTATGCATGCTCAGTCAGTGGAATGGGGATTACACAGATTTGTCCCCTCTGCTAAATCTGGATCAAGAGACCAGAGATTCTCTTCTCTGGTGGCTTTCTCGGGTCCATCTGTCCAAAGGTATGACCTTTCGCAGGCCAGATTGGACAATTGTAACAACAGATGCCAGCCTTCTAGGTTGGGGTGCAGTCTGGAATTCCCTGAAGGCTCAGGGATCGTAGGCTCAGGAGGAGAAACTCCTCCCAATAAATATTCTGGAGTTAAGAGCAATATTCAATGCTCTTCTAGCTTGGCCTCAGTTAGCAACCCTGAGGTTCATCAGATTTCAGTCGGACAACATGACGACTGTGGATTACATCAACCATCAAGGGGGAACCAGGAGTTCCCTAGTGATGTTAGAAGTCTCCAAGATAATTCGCTGGGCAGAGACTCACTCTTGCCACCTATCAGCAATCCATATCCCAGGTGTAGAGAACTGGGAGGCGGATTTTCTAAGTCGTCAGACTTTTCATCCGGGGGAGTGGGAACTCCATCCCGAGGTGTTTGCTCAATTGGTTCATCGTTGGGGCAAACCAGAACTGGATCTCATGGCGTCTCGCCAGAACGCCAAGCTTCCTTGTTACGGATCCAGGTCCAGGGACCCAGAAGCGGCACTGATAGATGCTCTAGCAGCACCTTGGTTCTTCAACCTGGCTTATGTGTTTCCACCGTTTCCTCTGCTCCCTCGACTGATTGCCAAAATCAAACAGGAGAGAGCATCGGTGATATTGATAGCGCCTGCGTGGCCACGCAGGACCTGGTATGCAGACCTAGTGGACATGTCATCCTTTCCACCATGGACCCTGCCTCTGAGACAAGACCTTCTACTACAAGGTTCTTTCAATCATCCGAATCTAATTTCTCTGAGACTGACTGCATGGAGATTGAACGCTTGATTTTATCAAAGCGTGGCTTCTCCGAGTCAGTCATTGATACCCTTATACAGGCACGAAAGCCTGTCACCAGGAAAATCTATCATAAGATATGGCGTAAATATCTTTATTGGTGTGAATCCAAGAATTACTCATAGAGTAAGGTTAGGATTCCTAGGATATTGTCCTTTCTCCAAGAGGGTTTGGAAAAAGGATTATCAGCTAGTTCTTTAAAGGGACAGATTTCTGCTCTGTCTATTCTTTTGCACAAGCGTCTGGCAGAAGTTCCAGACGTTCAAGCTTTTTGTCAGGCTTTGGTTAGAATTAAGCCTGTGTTTAAACCTGTTGCTCCCCCATGGAGCTTAAACTTGGTTCTTAAAGTTCTTCAAGGGGTTCCGTTTGAACCCCTTCATTCCGTTGATATTAAACTTTTATCTTGGAAAGTTCTGTTTTTGATGGCTATTTCCTCGGCTCGGAGAGTCTCTGAGTTATCTGCCTTACAATGTGATTCTCCTTATCTGATTTTCCATTCAGATAAAGTAGTTCTGCGTACAAAACCTGGGTTTTTACCTAAGGTAGTTTCTAACAAGAATATCAATCAAGAGATTGTTGTTCCATCATTGTGTCCTAATCCTTCTTCAAAGAAGGAACGTCTTTTACATAATCTGGACGTGGTCCGTGCTTTGAAGTTTTACTTACAAGCTACTAAAGATTTTCGCCAAACATCTACACTGTTTGTTGTTTACTCTGGACAGAGGAGAGGTCAAAAAGCTTCGGCAACCTCTCTTTCTTTTTGGCTTCGGAGCGTAATACGCTTAGCCTATGAGACTGCTGAACAGCAGCCCCCTGAAAGAATTACAGCTCATTCTACTAGAGCTGTGGCTTCCTCCTGGGCCTTTAAGAATGAGGCTTCTGTTGAACAGATTTGCAATGCGGCGACTTGGTCTTCGCTTCATACATTTTCAAAATTTTACAAATTTGATAGTTTTGCTTCTTCAGAGGCTATTTTTGGGAGAAAGGTTCTACAGGCAGTGGTTCCTTCCATTTAAGCCTGCCTTGTCCCTCCCTTCATCCGTGTACTTTAGCTTTGGTATTGGTATCCCACAAGTAATGGATGATCCGTGGACTGGATACACCTTACAATAGAAAACATAATTTATGCTTACCTGATAAATGTATTTCTCTTGTGGTGTATCCAGTCCACGGCCCGCCCTGTCTTTTTAAGGCAGGTCTAAATTTTAATTTAAACTACAGTCACCACTACACCCTATGGTTTCTCCTTTCTCGGCTTGTTTCGGTCAAATGACTGGATATGGCAGTTAGGGGAGGAGCTATATAGCAGCTCTGCTGTGGGTGATTCTCTTGCAACTTCCTGTTGGGAAGGAGAATATCCCACAAGTAATGGATGATCCGTGGACTGGATACACCACAAGAGAAATAAATGTATCAGGTAAGCATAAATTATGTTTTTCTGGGGTTCCATAGGGCACAGTGATTTGGTTAGGAAGCAAGATTAACCCAGGCAATCTCCCATGTTATCAAATTCACTTCTGCCCTTTTGTGATCCTTTTTTCGTAACTAATATTCTGAAGTATCCACTCATGTCATGTCCTGAAATGAACATTGTACACTTAGAGAGCTGGAATGTTTGCCATCGCATTGCTATTTGAGTCATGCTTTGGATTAAGTAGCATAATGTTAGTTTATGGGAATTATTGGCTAAATACATGTACTTTACACCTTAAATACCAGCTCCACTTTAGAGACATTTTAAACATTGTTATCTAAACAATAAAACTTACACTCACATACAATGCCATAACCATACTGCATATTTTAAACAGTGAGATAATTGTTTTAGATACATTTTATTGAATTTGGAATTGAATTTAACAGTTCATGATAGTTTTTCAGAAATCCATGAAACTATATTTTATGTTGACACATATTTCATTATTATTTAAACCACTATTACATGCACCAGATTCTCATAATCAACAAGTGCATAATAAAAAGACAATAAAATAGCAAGTAGTCTGAATATTAAGGGCAAGATTACAAGTGGTGCGGTAAATCTTTTTTTTGCGATCGCGAAAACACCCCTAGCAGTAAGGTTTTTGCCCTTTTCGGGTTGTGCTGGTATTACAAGTTGCAAAAATCCTAGCTTTAGTTTTCACGCAGGCATGCATGTATTCCCCCATAGAAATAGAAAAGTGGGGAAAAATTAAAACGCAGAGATCACGCAAATGCCATCACCTTTTTACATTCCCCATAGAGTCAATGGAGAGAAAAATAATTGAAAATAAAAACAAGCACCCATCCCTCATACATGTGAAACTCGAAAAATTAGAATATCGTGCATTTATTTCACTAATGCAACTTAAAAGGTGAAACTAATATATGAGATAGACTCATTACATGCAAAGCAAGATAGTTCAAGCTGTGATTTGTCATAATTGTGATAGTTATTGCTTACAGCTCATGAAAACCCCAAATCCACAATCTCAGAAAATTAGAATATTACATGCAATCAATAAAACAAGGATTGTACATAGAACTATATCGGACCTCTGAAAAGTATAAGCATGCATACTGTATGTACTCAGTACTTGGTTTGAGCCCCTTTTGCAGAAATTACTTTCTCAATGCGGCGTGGCATGGAAGCTATCAGCCTGTGGCACTGCTGAGGTGTTATGGAAGACCAGGATGCTTCAATAGCGGCCTTCAGCTCTTCTGCATTGTTCGGTCTCATGTCTCTCATCTTTCTCTTGGCAATGCCCAATAGATTCTCTATGGGGTTCAGGTCAGGCGAGTTTGCTGGCCAATCAAGCACAGTAATCCCATGGTCATTGAACCAGGTTTTGGTGCTTTTGGCAGTTTGGGCAGGTGCCAAGTCCTGCTGGAAAATGAAGTCAGCATCCCCATAGAGCTCGTCTGCGGAAGGAAGCATGAAGTGCTCCAAAATCTCCTGGTAGACAGCTGCATTGACCCTGGACTTAATGAAGCACAGTGGACCAACACCAGCAGATGACATGGCTCCCCAAATCAACACAGACTGTGGAAACTTCACACTGGACTTCAAGCATCTTGCAGTGTGTGCCTCTCCATTCTTCCTCCATACTCTGGGTCCTTGGTTTCCAAATGAGATGCAAAATTTGCTCTCATCAGAAAAGAGGACTTTGGACCACTGAGCAATAGACCAGGTCTTTTCTTTCATGTAATTAGCAAGAGTCCATGAGCTAGTGACGTATGGGATATACATTCCTACCAGGAGGGGCAAAGTTTCCCAAACCTTAAAATGCCTATAAATACACCCCTCACCACACCCACAATTCAGTTTTACAAACTTTGCCTCCGATGGAGGTGGTGAAGTAAGTTTGTGCTAGATTCTACGTTGATATGCGCTCCGCAGCAAGTTGGAGCCCGGTTTTCCTCTCAGCGTGCAGTGAATGTCAGAGGGATGTGAGGAGAGTATTGCCTATTTGAATGCAGTGATCTCCTTCTACGGGGTCTATTTCATAGGTTCTCTGTTATCGGTCGTAGAGATTCATCTCTTACCTCCCTTTTCAGATCGACGATATACTCTTATATATACCATTACCTCTGCTGATTCTCGTTTCAGTACTGGTTTGGCTTTCTACAAACATGTAGATGAGTGTCCTGGGGTAAGTAAATCTTATTTTCTGTGACACTCTAAGCTATGGTTGGGCACTTTGTTTATAAAGTTCTAAATATATGTATTCAAACATTTATTTGCCTTGACTCAGAATGTTCAACTTTCCTTATTTTTCAGACAGTCAGTTTCATATTTGGGATAATGCATTTGAATTAATCATTTTTTTCTTACCTTCAAAAATTTGACTCTTTTTTCCCTGTGGGCTGAAAATGCTTCATTTTATTGCGTCATTCTTGGCGCGGACTTTTTTGGCGCAAAAATTATTTTCCGTTTCCGGCGTCATACGTGTCGCCGGAAGTTGCGTCATTTTTTGACGTTATTTTGCGCCAAAAATGTCGGCGTTCCGGATGTGGCGTCATTTTTGGCGCCAAAAGCATTTTAGGCGCCAAATAATGTGGGCGTCTGATTTGGCGCTAAAAAATATGGGCGTCGCTTTTGTCTCCACATTATTTTAGTCTCATTTTTCATTGCTTCTGGTTGCTAGAAGCTTGTTCTTTGGCTTTTTTTCCCATTCCTGAAACTGTCATTTAAGGAATTTGATCAATTTTGCTTTATATGTTGTTTTTTTGTCTTACATATTGCAAGATGTTTCACGTTGCATCTGAGTCAGAAGATACTACAGGAAAATCGCTGTCTAGTGCTGGAGCTACCAAGCTAAGTGTATCTGCTATAATTTTTGGTATCTGTTTCTCCAGCTGTTGTTTGTATTGCATGTCATGACAAACTTATTAATGCAGATAAAATTTCCTTTAGTACTGTTACATTACCTGTTGCTGTTCCGTCAACATCTAATTTTCAGAGTGTTCCTGATAAACATAAGAGATTTTATTTTTTAAATCCATTAAGAAGGCTATGTCTGTTATTTCTCCTTCTAGTTTACATAAAAGTCTTTTAAAACTTCTCTTTTTTCAGGTGAATTTTTAAAATGAACATCATCCTTCTGATACTGATAAATCTTTGTATTTGTTCAAGATGGAATTTATTCGTTCTTTATTTAAAGAAGTATTAATTGCATTAGAAATAGAGGATTCTGGTCCTCTTGATACTAAATCTAAACGTTTAAATAAGGTTTTTAAATCTCCTGTAGTTATTCCAGAAGTGTTTAATCTCCCTGATGCTATTTCTGAAGTAATTTCCAGGGAATGGAATAATTTGGGTAATTCTTTTACTCCTTCTAAACGTTTAAGCAATTATATCCTGTCCCATCTGACAGATTAGAGTTTTTTTGGGACAAAATCCCTAAGGTTATGGGGCTGTCTCTACTCCTGCTAAATGTACTACTGTTCCTACGGCAGATAGTACTTTATTTAAGGAAAATTGAATCCTTTCTAAGAAAAGCTTACTTATGTTCAGGTAATCTTCTTAGACCTGCTATATTTTTAGCGAATGTTGCTGCAGCTTCAACTTTTTGGTTAGAAGCTTTAGCGCAACAAGTAACAGATCATAATTTTATAGCATTATTATTATTCTATAACATACTAATAATTTTATTGGTGATACCATCTTTTGATATCATTAGAGTTGATGTCAGGTATATGTCTCTAGCTATTTTAGCTAGAAAAGCTTTATGGATTAAACTTGGAATGCTGATATGTCTTCTAAGTCAACTTTGCTTTCCCTTTCTTTCCAGGGTATTAAATTATTATCTCAATTGTTTCTGGAAGGAAGGGAACTTTTTTACCAAAGGATAAAAAATCTAAGGTAAATTTAGGTCTAATAATCTTTTTCGTTCCTTTCCTCACAACAAGGAACAAAAGCCTGATCCTTCATCCTCAGGAGCGGTATCAGTTTGGAAACTATTTCCAGTTTGGAATATATCCAAGCCTTATAGAAATCTATAGCCAGCTCCTAAGTACCCATGAAGGTGCGGCCCTTATTCCAGCTCAGCTGGTATGGGGCAGATTACGTTTTCTTCAAAGAAATTTGGATCAATTCCGTTCTCAATCTCTGGTTTCAGAACATTGTTTCAGAAAGGTACAGAATTGGCTTCAAGTTAAGGCCTCCTGCTAAGAGATTTTTTTCTTTTCCGTGTCCCAGTTAACACAGCAAAGGCTCAGCATTTCTGAAATGTGTTTCAGATCTAGAGTTGGTTGGAGTAATTATGCCAGTTCCAGTTCTGGAACAGGGGCTGGGGTTTTATTTTATCTCTTCATTGTACCAAAGAAGGTCAATTCCTTCAGACCAGTTCCGGATCTATCAATATTGAATCATTATGTAAGGATACCAACATTCAAGATGGTTACTGTAGGACTATCCTGCTTTTTGTTTAGCAAGGGCATTATATGTCTACAATAGATTTACAGGATGTGTATCTGCATATTCCGATTCATCCAGATCACTTTTAGTGTCTGAGATTCTCTTTTTAGACAAGCATTACCAGTTTTTTGGCTCTACCGTTTGGCCTAGCCTCAGTTCCAAGAATTTTTTTCAAAGGTTCTCGGTGCCCTTCTTTCTGTAATCAGAGAACAGGGTTTTGGTATTTCCTTATTTGGACGATATCTTGGTATTTGCTCAGTCTTCTCACTTTCGAAGAATCTCATACGAATCGACTTGTGTTGTTTCTTCAAGTTCATGGTTGGAGGTTCAATTTACCAATCAGTTCATTGATTCCTCAGACAAGGGTAACCTTTTTAGGTTTCTAGATAGATTCAGTGTCTATGACTCTGTCCTTGTCAGACAAGAGAAGTTTAACATTGATATCAGCTTGTCAAAACCTTCAGTCACAATCATTCCCTTTGGTAGCCTTATGCATGGAAATTTTAGGTCTTAGGACTGCCGCATCAGATGCGATCTCCTTTGCTCGTTTTCACATGCGACCTCTTCAGCTCTGTATGCTGAACCAATGGTGCAGGGATTACTCAAAGATATCTCAATTAATATCTTTAAACCGATTATACGACACTCTCTGACATGGTGGACAGATCACCATCGTTTAGTTCAGGGGGCTTCTTGTTCTTCCGACCTGGACTATAATCTCAACAGATGCAAGTCTTACAGGTTGGGGAGCTGTGTGGGGGTATCTGACGGCACAAGGGGTTTGGGAATCTCAGGAGGTGAGATTTCCGATCAATATTTTGGAACTCCGTGCAATTTTCAGAGCTTTTCAGTCTTGGCCTCTTCTGAAGAGAGAGTTATTCATTTGTTTTCAGATAGACAATGTCACAACTGTGGCATACATCAATCATCAAGGAGGGACTCACAGTCCTCTGGTTATGAAAGAAGTATCTCGAATTTTGGTTTTGGGCGGAATCCAGCTCCTGTCTAATCTCTGCGGTTCATATCCCAGGTATGGACAATTGGAAAGCGGATTATCTCAGTCGCCAAACGTTGCACCTGGGCGAATGGTCTCTTCACCCAGAGGTATTTCCTCAGATTTTTCAAATGTGGGAACTCCCAGAAATAGATCTGATGGCTTCTCATCTAAACAAGAAACTTCCCTGGTATCTGTCCGGATCCCGGGATCCTCGGGCGGAGGCAGTGGATGCATTATTTCTTCCTTACAAGTGTCATCCTGCCTATATCTTTCCGCCTCTAGTTCTTCTTCCAAGGGTATTCTCCAATATTCTAAAGGAATGCTCGTTTGTCCTGCTGGTAGCTCCAGCATGGCCTCACAGGTCTTGGTATGCGGATCTTGTCCGGATGGCCTCTTGCCAGCTGTGGACTCTTCCGTTAAGACCAGTCTTTCTGTCTCAAAACCTTAATTTTAAGGTATGGAGTTTGAACGCTTGATTCTTGGTCAAAGAGGTTTCTCTGACTCTGTGATTGATACTATGTGACAGGCTCGTAAATTTGTATCTAGAGAGATATATTATAGAGTCTGGAAGACTTATATTTCTTAGTGTCTTTCTCATCTTTTTTCTTGGCATTCTTTTTGAATACCGAGAA
This sequence comes from Bombina bombina, assembly GCF_027579735.1. Taxonomy (NCBI): domain Eukaryota; kingdom Metazoa; phylum Chordata; class Amphibia; order Anura; family Bombinatoridae; genus Bombina; species Bombina bombina. The sequence continues at coordinate 199,355,190 of NC_069506.1, read as the reverse complement.
TTTTACAGTTTCTTCAGGATGGTTTAGATAAAGGTTTGTCCGCAAGTTCCTTGAAAGACAAATCTCTGCTCTTTCTGTTCTTTTTCACAGAAGGTTTGCTAATCTTCCTGATATTTATTGTTTTGTACAACCTTTGGTTCGTATAAAACCTGTCTTTAAGTCAATTTCTCCTCCTTGGAGTTTGAATTTGGTTCTGGGGGCTCTTCAAGCTCCTCCTTTTGAACCCATGCATTCTTTGGTCGTTATATTACTTTCTTGGAAAGTTTTGTTTCTTTTGGCCATCTCTTCTGCCAGAAGAGTCTCTGAATTATCTACTCTTTTGTGAGTCTCCTTTTCTGATTTTGCATCAGGATAAGGCGGTGCTGCGAACTTCTTTTGAATTTTTTACCTAAGGTTGTGAATTCTAACAACATTAGTAGAGAAATTGTGGTTCCTTCATTATGTCCTGATCCTATGAATTCTAAGGAGAAATCATTGCATTCTTTGGATGCTGTTAGAGCTTTGTAATATTATGTTGAAGCTACTAAGTCTTTCCGAAAGACTTCTAGTCTATTTGTCATCTTTTCCAGTTCTAGAAAAGGCCAGAAAGCTTCTGCCATTTCTTTGGCATCTTGGTTGAAATCTTTATTTCATCATGCCTATGTTGAGTCGGGTAACACTCCGCCTCAAAGGATTACAGCTCATTCTACTAGGTCAGTTTCTACTTCCTGGGCGTTTAGGAATGAAGCTTCGGTTGATCAGATTTGCAAAGCAGCAACTTGGTCCTCTTTGCATAATTTTACTAAATTCTACCATTTTGATGTGTTTCCTTCTTTTGAAGCAGTTTTTGGTAGAAACGTACTTCAGGCAGTGTTTTCAGTTTGAATCTTCTGCTTATGTTTTTTCATTAAAATTTTATTCTGGGTGTGGATTATTTTCAGCAGGAATTGGCTGTCTTTATTTTATCCCTCCCTCTCTAGTGACTCTTGCGTGGAAAGATCCACATCTTGGGTAATCATTATCCCATACGTCACTAGCTCATGGACTCTTGCTAATTACATGAAAGAAAACATAATTTATGTAAGAACTTACCTGATAAATTCATTTCTTTCATATTAGCAAGAGTCCATGAGGCCCGCCCTTTTTTGTGGTGGTTTTGATTTTTTTGTATAAAGCACAATTATTCCAATTCCTTATTTTATATGCTTTCGCACTTTTTTCTTATCACCCCACTTCTTGGCTATTCGTTAAACTGAATTGTGGGTGTGGTGAGGGGTGTATTTATAGGCATTTTAAGGTTTGGGAAACTTTGCCCCTCCTGGTAGGAATGTATATCCCATACGTCACTAGCTCATGGACTCTTGCTAATATGAAAGAAATGAATTTATCAGGTAAGTTCTTACATAAATTATGTTTTTTCTTTAGCCCAGGTAAGACGCTTCTGATGTTGTTTGTTGTTCAGGAGTGGCTTGACAAGAGAATTACGACATTTGAAGCCCATGTCCAAGATCCGTCTGTGGGTGATGTCTCTTGATGCACTGACTTCAGCCTCAGTCCACTCCTTGTGAAAGTCCCCAACACTTTTGAATGGCCTTTTCCTGACAATCCTCTCCAGGCTGCGGTCATCCCTGCTGCTTGTGCACCTTTTTCTTCCACACTTTTCCCTTCCACATAACTTTCTATTAATGTGCTTTGATACAGCACTTTGGAAACATCCAACTTCTTTTGCAATTACCTTTTGAGGCTTTCCCTCCTTATGGAGGGTGTCATTAATGGTTTTCTGCACAACTGTCAGGTCAGCAGTCTTTCCCATGATTGTGATTCCTACTAAACCAGACTGAGAGACCATTTAAAGGCTCAGGAACCCTTTGCAGGTGTTATGGCTTAATTAACTGATTGGAGTGGGACACTTTGAGCCTAGAATATTGTACCTTTTCACAATATTCTAATTTTCTGAGATTGTGGATTTGGGGTTTTCATGAGCTGTGACTCATAATCATCACAATTATGACAAATCATGGCTTGAACTATCTTGCTTTGCATGTAATGAGTCTATCTCATATATTAGTTTCACCTTTTAAGTTGCATTAGTGAAATAAATAAACTTTTGCACGATATTCTAATTTTTCGAGTTTCACCTGTACAACATACCATATTCGCATAAGAAAATGGGAAATATTTACAGTAAATACATAATTAAAAGCTTTATTAATGTTTTTATATGTGTATATATGACTGTAAATACATAAATACACATATAAATACATTAATATATATGCACACATATATAAATATATATATATATATCTTTAGACATGTACAAGTATGTGTCTCAATGTTAAAGCCATTTGCCTGCTTTTTTTCTTTTTTCGATCACCGAGATCTCCAATCTTTGATCCCTTATAACTTTTTTGTGCAATATTTTTTTAAAATATTTTTATTAGACAGTGTTAATGAGTGTAACTACTTTGTAAAGGGCATTTTTTTTATTTAATATATTTCCTTTAGGGACAGAATCCTTATATTTATTTTTATTCCCCTTAATTTTTTTTGTGCATGTCACTTTTTTGGTGTGCAGAGTTTAGTTTGTATTATTTAACGCCTGTTGGCATTCAGGTCTGCTCGCATCGGGATAGCGCACTTGATCCCTCGGAATCCCACACGAGGGTTTTTCACACACTTAGTGGCATTAATTTTTGGGATCAGCACAAGTATGCTTTTAGTATGCGCATGTTAGGTTTTGGTGCACTAATCTCTTTTTAACTGCTTAGTTTCTGTGTGTCCTCCTATTCTGCTGAGTGCTATCCAGGCTTCTGGTGTGGAGTCTACTTGTCTCCTACTTTATTTTTTATTTCAGCTTAGCGTGCCTTAGACCTGTGAGTTTTATAAAGCTTTTGGAGGGGTTGAACTTTTCCATTCCTCAAAAGTCTTTTTTAGGGGATATAATTATTTATACTATTTTATATGCTATAAAGGAGCCTTCTGATTCTGTCCCTAAATTTACCTTAGAAGCTGGAAAACACTTTCCTACCAATGTTAAGTGAAGTATCTCTTCCAGCTTATTTATATGACTCCTGTATAAAAATGTTAATGCATTTCGACCAACCTAATGTTGCTTCTGTGAGTATTACTGGACCTTCTGATTGTTCCTTACAGGAGAGCTCTATGGATTTTGCTCCAGGTGGGAAAGATCTCATCAAATCTACTGTTTCTGAAATGTTGGCAGCTCTCCCGTCTTCAAGTAAGTTTAAAAGTAAGTTCAGAATTTACCTTTTTACCTTCTACTACTGATATACTTTCTGAGGCTAGGGATAATCCTGTTGTGTCTTCAGTAGGTGAAGTTTCCTCTGGTGATGATTATTCTTTTTCTGATGTTAAACCTGATTCATTTTTTTTTTTTTTTTTTAAAGTTGAACATGTTCATTCCCTTTTAAAAGGGGTTTTGCACCAACATTTTCTTTGCATTAATGTTTTGTAGATGATCCATTTATATAGCCAATCTGGGAGTGTTTTTGTAACAATGTATAATTTTGCTAATTTTCTAATAACATTGTGCAGATTTTCAGGCTCCTAACCAAGCCCCTCAGTGTCAGAAGTATACACGCTTTTCCAGTCTACTGCTGGCTTCTGTTTGTATAATCTGTCTTTTCATATGCAGGGAAGGGGGGAGGGGGTAGTGTCTGCAATTTAACCACTTTCCCTGGGTGTTCTTGCTTATCTAATCAACAGTGCTAAACTTGGAGCTTCTAAGTAAGTTTTAAAAGATTTTATACTAAATTTTTAGATCAGTATCTGTGCATACTTTATAGTAGTGTCTATTACATGCAGTTAAATAACAATTGGTGTATACTGTCCCATTAAGGACTCTAAGTATTCTGAGGATAAAGTCTTTTAACCATTTAGATTCAGTCTTTAAAACTGTTGCTAAAACCCCTGAGGTTTTTCCTATTCCAGATGCTGTCTCTGAAATAGTTTCTAGGGAAAGAAAGCCCTGGAAGAGTGTATACTAGGGAGGGGCGTTTGACCCTGGCCTAGGTCCTAAGTCATAGGTGGTTAGTGTGATAGGAGGTGGTGGCAGGAGGGGCTTAGGAAGAAGTATATATGAGAGGGAGGTGGCCATGTACCTTGCAGCATGGCAGCTCTACAGGACCTGTTATCTGCAGTCACGGCCTTGGCCCAAGCCAGAGGCATGGACTGGGTTAGGGAGTAGCTGATTGCAGCGGGCATGGCACCACCTGAAGGACCGGAGACAGCAGGACGAGGCAGGACAGCACGGTCTCCTGGGGGGAGACCAGCCAGGAAGGCCAGGCCACCGGAGCGGCTCATTCCGGAGCTGACCGGCTGGCCCAGGACGAAAGGGTCATGCTTGAGGAGTGGACGGAGGGCGTCGCCTGGTGCTCTGGGAGCCGCATCAGCAGTGACATCGACGCCGCTAAGGCCTGGAACGGCGAAAGAGGCGGCGAGAACAGAAGAGGCAGCGGATGGAGGACAGAAGGCTGACGTCACCGCCCGGTGGTCGGGTGGCAGAGCGAGGAGGCCGCAGGCTGAGCGGGGCTGCAGCTGGTCAGGGTGGCAGTTGCAGGTAGGTGTAGGGTTGGGGGGTGCAGGCGGTGTGTCGGTAGGCCGGGAGATGTGGTGGTGGAACAGGAGGAGGAACAGCAGGAGGCCCGGGCCTATGGGCAAGTACTGGCGATGATGGGCTAGGAAGGTTGAGAGTTTGAATCCATCCACAGGGGCTGGCAGTGAGTGACGAGGGGGGGAAGGTGTAGCTACCCATACAGGGGGGTTGAGTAGGGCCAGGGAAGGGGGAAGTATGTGCAAAAAAAAAGGGGTGAAGGTGAGTGGGACTCAGGATCGCATGGGGTGCTGGCAGGTTCTTGGTGGGGAGAGGTAAAGGGGGGGCTGTAAAAATAAAAAAAAAATAAAAAATGAAAATTTGCTCATCCTATTCCTTCACCCCCCTTCTTCCCCTCCTTCCTTCCCTCTCCCCTCCCATGGACCCCTGCATATCTTGCACCCCCTCCCACCCCTTCTTCCCCCACTTCCTTCCCTATCCCCTCCCATGGTCTCCTGCATATCTTGAACCCCCTTTTCCTTTTTGTTTTTTTTGTTCCTTTTCCTGAGGGCAGGTCGGGGATGTGGTAGGAGGACGGTGTTATAAAAAAAAAAGTTTTTTGGTTTTAATATGTGGTGTTGTTTTTGGCCTGCCTCCCCCTACTCCAGCAGGAAGCAGAGATATGGCCGGGAGCAGTGACAGCGGACCTGCAGGGCAGGGGTCGCCACTGAGGGAGCCTGATTATAACGAAATGGACATGGATACGATTTTCCTAGGGGATTCGTATAATGAGTTTGAGGATAAGCAGCATGGGGACACAGAGGAGACTGGAGCAGTGGCGGCGGACCAGGTAGGCGACATGAGTGTATTGTCCCAGCTGTTGCAAATTATGTCCCTGGTGTTGCTGGAGGGGAGAGAGAGAGGAGGGGTCCTAGTCAGGAAAGGGGCCGGGGACAACGGACTGGAGACAGCGGGAGCAGGACTGTCACGGGTGGTCTAGTAGGACTGGCCTTAAAAGTATGTTTTCTTCACAAGCAGGAACAGGGCACAGATAAAATAAAGCAGAAGAAGGCGCCACAATAGTGCACATCAGTGTGACTAGGTCTCCACACATGCAAAAGAATCGTACTTACAATATAAAAAGCACTTGATAAGTGCCACAAAAGCCTCCTGGACCTTTAGCAGCTGTCCAGATAGCTGCCCTCACGCCGAACAGCGTGGCTCCAACAGATTTAAGCAGTCTGTACTCAGGTGATAGCTCATCTTTTAACCCCTTGCTCCACTTGATAAAGTATGGGGTTCCTATATCCTTAAACCCAGCTGTTAAACTGGGTAAAGGGCAGCTCCAGCAAATAACCTCCAACAAGATTATACAGATGTTTGTAAAAAGCCGTGAAGTCAAATGACTAAAAGTGTTATAGGCTTTATTAAAAACGTATAAAATACAGCATACACAACGCGTTTCCCAGTCACACTGACTGCTTTATCAGGTTTATAAGGTAACAATGAACATTAATGACTTTTAATGGCCCCATTAGGCATTTACTGCCACTCAGAGCTCATGCATGCAAATATACTTCTGGCCAATGAGATCCAGGGAAGATACCGGCTTTGGCTTGATAGGGTAAAAATGGGGGAGTGTCATTGAGATCATAATTCTCACGACAATATCGGAACTTAACCAATGTCCCACAACAAATCTACCAATGTCCAGGATATGATACCAACATGTTTAGCACTAATGCTGAAGATCATTTGATAATATATAAATATAAATATAAAATTCTCCACGTCACATAGAGTTCACTGGTATATTTTTGAGAAAGCGGACATATAGATATATACACTGTCCGCACTAACAATGTTTATATTATATTGCGATAGGCAGTCATATAACTACCCACTAAAGTAATGGCATCTAAATCCAAATAGCCAAATCAAAGATATAATATAGCAAGGCCGGGTGTTTACCCATCACTCATACATAGCCAGAGAATTTACACGCATTTGACAAAGGTATAAAATTACAGTACTCGAACAATAAATAAAAAAATATAAAAACCAATCTAGATAGATATAATGTATAACACTACTTAAAATATCTAAATGGCAGTACAAATCCTCATATATGCAGCAATGAATAACAATATAACATAGATTGTTAACCCATCACAATAATATTGCACTAATAATCCACCATACAAAATAAATTCTCCTAACAGATAAATAAACAATAAACCTATATAAATAGGTCTATATGAATAGGTTGCAGACATCCCAACCTGCAAAAACTTATTTCAGGGAGGTGGCTTCACCCGCTACAGCACTGCCCCCCCCCATTATATTTTGGACACCTTGAAACCCTAAATAAGATAGGTACTTATCATTAAAGTAGCTTTATTGCTCAACCACATAAAACAAAACTATTTTCCAGTGATCGTACACTAGAATGCTTAAATATTTTAGAATACAATGTTTAATTACGTGCAGTAAATAAGGTAGTATATCAGTGGGGGCTTTTTTGTTACTGATGCATGCTTTGAGGGTTCTATAACGTCCCAGCAACTAAAGGCATTCCTTAAAGGGACATTAAACACTAAATACATGCTAGATAGAATGATACATTCAAAGAAAAATTAGTCCATGAGTAACATGTAGATGTATTTTTTAAAGTTTCATTAGTTGTTTAAAAAGGGACAAAATAAGTGTAAAGTTTTAGTGTCTATAAAACACTGGGAGCTGCCATGTTGTAACTTGTGTTACCTTCTCTGCTGTGTCCAATTAGAGACAGTTATAAATAGGTCACTAGAGTGTGCAGCCAATGGTTGTGCTGGATTTAACAGTGTTCTGCACTTCCATTTCTAACAGGAACTGAAAAGCTCACAATTTCAGAATGGAATTACAGGCAAAGAGGACAAAATAAATAATGAAAGTATATTGCAGAACTGTTTTATATATACAATTTATCATTTTATATTACCATCTCAAAGTGTTTAATGTCCCTTTAAAGAAACACTTTTCCGGATTTGGGCCACATTGTATCATGGCACTTGGAGTTTCAGGGAGATTGCATTCCATTTGCTGGCATCAGGGAGTCGCTATTACAATCAGGAAGACTCCCTGAACTTCAGGGAGAGTTGGGATGTCTGAGGTTGCAGCATAAAACACTGTCCCAATATGCCATAATGCTAAATGGCGATGTAACTAAGGGACTCACTATATAGTATGTTCCAAAGTATTCCCTCCAATACATGCACAAATTTTAGAGAACAAAGATACACTCTTAAATACAAGAAAAATCAGAAGAGAAAATTTGTTATTTATAAAGCATTCAGTTAAAAGCTGCCATATCAATATTTTCATTCAAACCAAATGGATTGATAGTTTTCATTTTCCAAATCCAAAAGGTTTCTCTTTGTCGGAGATGGATAAGTCTGGTTCTACCCCATTTAGGAATAACATGTTCAATGGGAAAGATACTATAAATTTCAGTTTGTTCCCCATGACAACATACCAAGAAAACACAAAATATACAGCGCTATAATCCAGGACAGATTACCTAGGCCACTCTGACAACATACCCCATGTCTTGGCACACTGTGATTCATCAGAGAATTTTTAACATTTTTAGTGTGTTCACCCCATCTTTTTTTCAGGGGTCTGGAGGTCCTCCCTATATATTGCAATACACATTTACACTCCAATAAATATACTACAAAGGAGGAGTCACAAGAAAAACGAGATGTGATCTCGAATTCCTCCTTTGTAGAAAAAGATTTAAATTTAAGTCTATCTCCTGTAGTATATGCACAAAGGCCACAACTAGGTCGGTTACATTTATAGAAACCTTTTTTACCTGACAACCAGTTATTCACTTTAGGAAATTCACTGGTTCTATATTTCCTCATTACAACCTTACTAGGGGCTAGTTTGTTTTTTAGCGAGGGTGCTCTTTTAAATGTATATATTGGGTGCTCATCTATAAGGCTCTTTAAAATAGGATGGTTTTTAAGTATATACCAGTGTTTATGAAGTATATTCTTGATCTTATCATGATTGGCAGTGTATTTCGTTATAAACCTAAGATTAATAGTTTGACTCATGTCACATACAGGATCTTGTTTAGAGACTACATTATGATTTGCTTTATTAAAATTAAAAAATTATGACCTCTCTTTATTCCTAGCTTTCAAATAGCCTTCTTCAACCAATTGCAAAGGATATTATTTTACAAACATCTGTATAATCTCGTTGGAGGTTATTTGCTGGAGCTGCCCTTTACCCAGTTTCACAGCTGGCTTTAAGGATACAGGAACCCCATACTTTATCAAGTGGAGCAAGGGGTTAAAAGACGAGCTATCACCTGAGTACAGACTGCTTGAATCTGTTGGAGCCTCGCTGTTCAGCGTGAGGGCAACTATCTGGACAGCTGCTAAAGGTCCAGGAGGCTTTTGTGGCACTTATCAAGTGCTTTTTATATTGTAAGTACGATTCTTTTGCATGTGTGGAGACCTAGTCACACTGATGTGCACTATTGTGGCGCCTTCTTCAGCTTTATTTTATCTGTAGATCTGCTGTACTTGAATTGCCGTCAAGGTTCTGGAAGAAGCATTGCAGCCATGGGTCTGATATACCTGAGGATTACTGTTGTGGACTTTACTAGTGATGTCCCGAACTGTTCGCCCGCGAACGGTTCACAGCGAACATAGCTTGTTCGCGTTTGTGGGCGAACGCATGGCGATGTTTGATCCGCCCCTATGTGTCATCATTAAGGAAACTTTGACCCTGTATGTCACAGCCGTCTGACACATTAGAGCCAATCAACATCAGACACTCTCTCACAGACCCTCCCAGCTACTCGGAATCCGCCATTTTAGACTCATAACGACCTTGCTTTCTTAATGAGAGGACGTGTTGTGTTTTTGCTCCTGACATTAATAGGAAAAACATAGCTAGGCTAGTGTATTTAGTGTCCACTACAGTCCAGAAGGACTCCACTCATCTCTGCTGCAAGCACAGCACCCCAAAAAGCCCTTTTTAGGGCTATATTTCGTGCCGTTTTTTTTTTTTTTCCCCGTATTTATTTTATTAGCATTTGCCTGGCTTTCAGCCTGTGTGTTTAAGGCTCACAGCATATGCTGTGATTACTGCCACCACTGATATCTCCCTAACAACATTAGTTTAAATTTAACTAACCAAAAATTGTAATTATTTTGCTAGTGTAATTTTTTTTCATTTTCTATCAGGCCTGTGTCACACAGCATATACTCTGGTTCATTGCTCTGTGCCAGCCACCAGTGTTAATATCCGTTTATAACATTATTTTAAATTTAATTTTTTTTATTTAAATCATTTTTCTAGTGTAATCTAATTACATTTACTATCAGGCCTGTGTCTGTCAGGCTCACTCAGCATTAATATACCTCATTTTTTTCAGTCTTTTGGTTAATTGGTCTGTGCCAGGCAGCCACCCACCACTCATATCTTCTTCACCTTAATTTAAATATAAAAAAAAAAGTTTAAATTTGTTTGATAGTGTAATCTAATATAATTTTCTATCAGGCCTGTGTGTTTTTCTGACATACAGAGCCTACTGTGTTTACTTGCTGCCCTCCCTAGTCTATGAGCCACGACTCATATGTGTTTAACCTTTTTTTAATCCCCCCCCCCAAAAAATAATTTTAATCATTTTTCTAGTGTAATCTAATAGTATTTTCTATCAGGCGTGTGTGTATCTGACTTACAGAGCCTACTGTTTTTAATAGCTGCCCTTCCAAGGCTATCAGCCACGACTCATATGTATGTGCTTAACCTTTTTCTTAAAATTCCCCCCAAAAAGTCTTTAAATCATTATGCTAGTGTAATCTAATTTTATTTTCTATCAGGCCTGTGTCTAACTGTCTATCTGACTTACACAGCATACTGTTGTTAATTGCTGCCCTACATAGCAGCCAGCCAGTGCGACCACTCATATGTGCATTGCACTTCTTAACATAATTTTAATATTAAAATCTAAAATTTTAAAATATTTTGCTAGTGTAATCTAACTTAATTTTCTATCAGGCCTGTGTTTTTGTCACTTACACAGCATACTTTGTTAAATTGCTGCCCTACCTACCATCCACGACTCATATCTGCCAGCCTGTGTGCCAGGCCCAACTAGCCAATTAGTGGCACCAATCATAATTCTTGTAACAGTATAAAAAAAAATTAAAAATCATAATTTTTTGGACTGCAAATATTCAGTCTACTAGTGCCATTGAATTGCAGTTTCCTCCTGCCTGGCAGCCTGTGTGCCAGGCACAAACTAGCCAATTAGTGCCACCAATCCTAGTTGTTGTAAAAGTATTGTTAATCTTTAAAATTCCAAATTGATCGCTTGTGATTCCTCAGTTTGCTCGTGCCATTGAATTGCACTTTCCTCCTGCCTGCCAGCGTGTTTTCCAGGCCCAACTAGCCAATTAGTGGAACCAATCATAATTCTTGTAACAGTATATAAAAAAATAAAAATCATAATTTTTTGGACTGCAAATATTCAGTCTCCTAGTGCCATTGAATTGCATTTACCTCCTGCCTGCCAGCCTGTGTGCCAGGCCGTCTTGCCAACTATTTACACCAATCATAATTGTTGTCACAGTATTGTTACTAATTAAAATTAAAAAATTTTTGATTGTTGATCTTAATCCTCAGTTTGTTCGTGCCATTGTATTGCACTTTTCTACTGCCTTCCAAGCCTGTGTGCCAGGCCTACTTTCAAAATATTTACACCAATCATATTTGTTGTCACAGTATTCTTAATAATTAAAAATTAAATTTTTTGGTAATAGTTGTTCTGAATCCTCAGTTTGCTCGTGCCATTGGATTGCACTTGCCTCCTGCCTTGCAGCCTGCTGTGTGCCAGGCCCACCTAGCCAATTATTTACAAGCAATCATATTTCTTTTAACAGTATTGCAAAAATTGTCAATCATCACTGTTTTGACTGTCAGTATTCAGTCTCCTAGTGTCCTTGAATTTCATTTACCTCCTGCCTGCCAGCCTTTTGTGCTAGGCCATCTTGCCAACTATTCACACCAATCATAATTGTTGTCACAGTATAGTTACTAATTAAAATTAAAAAAAAATTGATTGTTGATCTTAATCCTCAGTTTGCTCATGCCATTGAATTGCACTTTTCTACTGCCTGCCAGCCTGTGTGCCAGGCCTACTTTCAAAATATTTACACCAATCATATTTGTTGTCACAGTATTCTTAATAATTAAAAATTAAAATTTTTGGTAATAGTTGTTCTGAATCCTCAGTTTGCTCGTGCCATTGAATTGCACTTTCCTCCTGCCTTGCAGCCTGCTGTGTGCCAGGCCCACCTAGCCAATTATTCCCAGCAATCATATTTCTTTTAACAGTATTGCAAAAATTGTCAATCATCACTGTTTTGACTGTCAGTATTCAGTCTCCTAGTGTCCTTGAATTGCATTTACCTCCTGCCTGCCAGCCTTTTGTGCCAGGCCGTCTTGCCAACTATTTACACCAATCATAATTGTTGTCACAGTATAGTTACTAATTAAAATTAAAAAAAATTTGATTGTTGATCTTAATCCTCAGTTTGCTCGTGCCATTGAATTGCACTTTTCTACTGCCTTCCAAGCCTGTGTGCCAGGCCTACTTTCAAAATATTTACACCAATAATATTTGTTGTCACAGTATTCTTAATAATTAACACAAGCTAGTTATCATGGGTCCAACACCGTGTGTCTTGATGTTATACTTTGTCAGGGTAATCATGCAGGCCATATAGACCTCCCTTGATAGGGGGAGTAACAGGGATTACAGTTATAAGAATAGTACTACTTAAACACAACCTAATTACCATGGGTCCAAGACCAGATGTTTTCTTATTATACTTTGTCAGGCTAATCATGCAGGCCATATAGAGCTCCAACAAAAGGGGGGGTAAGAGGGATTCAAGTGATAAGATAAGTTTTACTTAACACAACAAAATTACCATGGGTCCCAGACCGCGTGTCTTGTTGTTATACTTTGTCAGGGTAATCATAACCGCCATATAGACCTCCACCAATAGGGGGAGTTACAGGGCTGAAAGTGCGAAGAATAGTACTACTTAACACAACCTAGTTGGGTCCAGGACCACATGTTTAATTATTAGACTTTATCAGGTTAATTATATATCTAACAAATCTATCTATTTCTCTTCTATCGATTCTATCTAACTATCAATCTATGTATATCTATCTATCTATCTATCCTATCTATCAATCTATCTTCTGTCCGGGATGTTTTGAGACAGCCACTTGTGTTTCTGACAAATTTGAAGTAGGAGGACAGAACAATCATCTTCTTCCATCTCCCGGTTCCACAAATGAAGGCCATATAGACCTCATCTGATAGGGGGAGTAACAGGTTGTAGTAAAATGTTAAGAATATTACTACTTAAAGGGACAGTTTACTCAAAAATTTTCTCCCCTTTAATTTGTTCCCAATGATCCACTTTACCTGCTGGAGTGTATTATATTGTTTACAAGTAGCTCCTTTACCCTTATATTGGCATCTGAAATTGTTAATTTAGCATGTGGTATCCCTACCTATTCTGAAAGTTTGTGGCCGCGCGTACCAGCTATAGATAAGCTTTGTAAACAAAGCCAGCAGAAGAAATTACACTCCCAGTGTGTTAAAGCAGAGATAAGGTAATAAAATGTTGATTTTCTATTGTTCTCTCAAAGTACTGGTGATTGTTTTAAGGACAGATATAAGATAAAGAAGCAGGTATATTTGCACAATGTGATACAGTAATGAGATCTGATTATACCTACAAGCTCAACCTATTTTATTAGGCTGTGGCTTCAAAACACAAAATCAGAGCTTTAATATACAGAAATAAACATTAAAAAACTAATTTTCATACATTTTTTACTCTGCAGTTGGTAAAAAAAGCAATTGTAAACACATTAAGGGAAAAACTATTTTACAGTATACTGTCCCTTTAACACACCACGGGTCACAGACCACATGTCTTATTGTTATACTCTGTCAGGGAAATTATATATATTTCAAATCAATTTATTTATATATCAAATCGATCGAACTATCAAACGTATCGATCAAATGTAGATTGCATCTATTGATCGATGTAATTCGTATCTATAAAATGTATATTACATATTTTGGTTGATGTCATTCGTATCTATAAAATGTATATTGCATCTTTGATTGGATAACATTCGTATCTATCAAATGTATATTGCATCTATTGATCGATGTAATTCGTATCGATCAAATGTATATTGCATCTATTGAGCTATGTACAGTGTATCGATCATATGTATATTGCATCGATTGAGCTATGTAATCTATGTAGCTATCTATCTATCTATCTATCAAATCTATCTCGTGATTGTGCAAGTGGACTGTTTGCGGTTGATTGCGGTGCGTAACACTTGGAGTTTGCTCTGTCACTGTGATGCGGCCGTAACCCTTACACTACCTGATAGATACGACATCATAACTGATGTTTTAAATCACGTTATTGCTAACAATTTGGGAATGTTAGTTGATTTAGGCCCATTATGGGTTAAAAGCAGACTCTGCATAAACTATGTATTTTTCCATGGGAGTTTTGCCATGGATCCCGCTCCAGCATGCCACAGTCCAGGTGATAGTACCCTTGAAACAACTTTTCCATCACTATTGTAGCCAGAAAGAGTCCTTGTAGGTTTTAAAGTTCGCCTGCCTATTGAAGTCAATGGCGGTTCGCGACATCACTAGACTTTACGTCTAAAAGTATTGATCTATATTATTCATGAACTATCTTTGCACACAGTATATCGTCACTGTTGGGTATTTATAGTGCAGAGTTGAACTATTAGATCTTTGTGTTATATGTACTGTTATATGTATTATGCTGTATTGAACACTTTTTGCCATCTCATCACTAGAGATTATTTATGCTTTGAATCTGGTATATTCCAGTCATAGATTGATGACACGTTATTATATTTATTTTACTAATAGTATCATATGGTGGTTCTATTTTGATTTTTTGTTGAAATGTAACACTTAGTCACTTTTTTGTTACACTATTATCATCATTACGATATTGACACTATTTTAGGTGCATCTAGCTTTTTTTTAATATATATATATATATATGTATATATATATATATATATATATATATATATATATATATATATATATATATATATATATATATATATATATATATATATTAAAGAACAGAGCACGGCTGTAGGTATGCGGTCTGTAGCGGATAGACAATGGGGCAGGTCCCGCTCCCCAGTGTACGACAGAAGAAGGAAGGTTTCGCATGCTTCACCTACGTGGGGCAGGTTGGAGAGGTCTCCTAGGAGCGGCAGCAACCCGGAAAGAGAGAGAGCGAGGACCAGACTGCGGTCAGCAGGGCGACTGGGAGAAGAGGTAGGAAGAGCAGACAGGCGGTCAGTGGAGAGGACTAGGAGGCCAGAAGCAGAAGGACACGGGAGTCGGGATGCCAGCAGCATGGGGTGGCAGCAGGAACCTCTGTAAATAAAAAAAGTAACGTGGGGAATGTTTCTAAAGGGGTTTCAGTGTTGTTAAAAGGTTTTAGGGGGGCGGAGCCGGCCGGGAGCGAGAATGGCCGCAACTACATAGTGCTCTGATACTAGCCCTAGGGTACAGCTCTGTTTAAGGGACAAGAGTCTTTTAATTTGTATAGGACATGCTCCGCTGAGACACAGGCACAATCTGCAGCCGCCCGACCAACTTTGTTTCACACTTAAGCACGGTGCCGTTGCTAGCTACAGACGACATTGCGGCCTACAAAGAAAATGCGCACACCTCGCCTAGAAGCTGATCGGGGCGAAGACACAAGGATCCTTTTTACTTGCAGTGAGTAGTGCTTACACCCACTAAGCTGACCGCTAACACCGTAATTACACTTCTAATGAGGAGACCTTAAATTCATGGGGCGATGCTGCGCTGAGCCTTTTCTAATGACACAATCTCCATTACGCCTACCATAACTCCACGTGGGAGGCGAGGCGCAGTATTTCCTCCAGCTTAATACTCCAGGTTACATGGTGTGATATACAAAGGACACTAAGGTTAAACCTTCTGCACGAGTGGGTCATTCTTACACAGAATGGATCTTTCTGAGAAACATATAGACTGTTGACTTTTTTCATAGATTGCTACTCACAGGATATCTATTTATATCTGGCTGCATGTCGCATTCAATATACTTGCCATAACTAATAACGGTTACTGCTACATTTCAGACAACGATCCAACATTTTCAGCATATGCAGTTTACATGCTTTACTACCACATGAGTGAGATCTGACACTATTTAACATAACAATCTACTCGTGTCAGGGGGACTTACTGACCGGATCACGAAACCCTCAAAGTCTCATAAAATAAAAATTTAAAAAAAAAAAAAAGAAATGAAAAAAGGGGCTTATTATTTTACTCAACATGAACACCAAAAGAACGTCTAGGATAGACAAGACGGCGAAAACATCTATTCCTACTGGGGCAAAGATGGATGCTTACTTTAAAGCAACAGAGACGGTCATCCCATCACCCCAATCCCCAGCATCTAACGACTCAGAAGACAGGGGTTCAGCATTACCACGTCAAGACACAGATCACCCTCTCACAAAAGCTGATCTGTTGTTGTTACCCTCCAAAGAAGATTTTAAAGTTTTCATGGTTCAAGTGAGCCAGATGATTAAAGACAGCCTCACAGAAGTGAAAAGAGAGATAACAGATCTGGGTCAGAGAATATTGCAAATTGAAGAACAAACTGAGGAATTAACCTCGGACACTAACAATATGGCGTGCGAAGTGGAGCAACAAAACGCCACTATTCTTTTATTACAATCTCAAATAGAAGATTTAGATAATCGTAACAGAAGACAGAATCTAAGAATCAGAGGGGTACCCGAAGATATTGCACCTCCACAAATAAATTCATATCTTCAGCAACTTTTTGAACATTTACTTAAAAACAACGCTGCTTCCCCTCTGGTTCTAGATAGAGCTCACAGAGCACTCAGACCACAACCATCAGCGAAAGAACCTCCACGAGACATAATAAAGTTTCATAAATACTCTGACAAAGAAGATATTCTTACAGCATCCAGGAAGCAGTCTCCAATAAGTTTTCAAGGAAAAGACATTCAAATATACGCGGACCTTAGTCCTACAACTCTTTTCAAAAGAAAGGAAGCCAGATACTTAACACTACACCTCAAAGATCTAGGTATACCCTATCGTTGGGGCTTCCCCTTCTCCTTAAAAGTGATCAAAGAAAATAAGATCTACACCTATCGAGACCCAGAAGATATTGAGACTTTTTGCTCTGACTTGGGCATCCCAACGCCCTCTTTACCATCCATATCTGAAAACAAGAACCCAAAGGAAGCCCACAAACCTAAACCTCAAAGACCTGAGTGGACCACTGTTTCCAGGAAAAGAAAAGGCTTCCCACCCTCAGGCGGAACCCCCTCAGGAACCAAAGAAAGACCTCCATGAAATAATCACAGACAGTGTTTTCTTGTCTCCTCCTGGACAATAGGAACTATGTACTGTCCCAGTTACCGCTCCAAATAGTGTTTTTTTCCTTTTGAATGTACACCTCTTGTCCCTTGTCTCCTCTTCATATTGCTTCCTTTACCCTGGGAGTAGTAACATCTCTTGATGTTCACCCCCTATAACCTTAATCCTAATTTTAATCCCAAATCTATTTGCTATATTGGAAGATATAGCCTTACTTTTTGTTTAATTATTGTTTTACTGCACACATTTTATGTATTTGTTTGGTTTGTCAATTTTATTGTTCTAATGTTTATTTGTTCACACAGGCAATATGATGCTTCATCCCAGCTTTTCTTTTTCCTCTTTATATCACTTCTCATTCCCTCTGGGGGGGAGAGACCGACAGAATCCACTCTTTTGGAAGATTCAGGTAAGAAATCCATAGATATTAGACGACAACACATACATTTTGAGAATGACACATAGAACAGTGAACTTCCTTTCGCAAAATATGAATGGGCTCAATTCCCCTATAAAGCGATCAACTGCTCTGAGAGAGTTTGAAAAATATAACAATTCCATTATATTCATCCAGGAGACACACTTTTTAAACACTGCTGAACCCAAATTCCTCTCTAAGTTTTATCCCACTGGGTTTTTTGGATCGGCACATAAGAAAAAGAACGGGGTAGGGACATTATTTCATAAGAACATAGAATTTCAATTATTACATAAAGTCTCCGACAAAGAGGGCAGAATCCTAATCCTAGTAGGACTCCTGTTCCAGCGCCCAATTACGTTGGTGAACGTTTATGCTCCTAACTCTAAGAGAGTACCCTTCTTTAAGAAACTCACAGCCCTAATTGCAGAACATAGGAAGGGATCTCTAATCATAGGGGGTGATTTTAACGTTATCCTCGACCCCAAATTAGACTCTACCTCCACTAAACCTAACCCAACATCAAGGCCCCCAAATATAGTTTTTGACTTTCTCAAAAAATCAGGCGTAGTTGACATTTGGAGGATACAACACCCTCTTCAGCGTAACTATTCATTCTTCTCTAACCCATGGTCTCAGTACACCCACATTGACTATCTATTAGTCGACCAACTTAGTCTAGGACAAGTTATGGACTCTGACATATGCCCGACGGCTTGGTCGGACCACTCTCTTATTGTGCTCTCTATGGAATGGTCGGAAGGCCCGCCATGTCCTTTTATATGGAGGTTAGACGAGTCCCTACTACATCACACTCCCACTAATATTAAAATGCTCCAGACCATACAAGAATATTTTCAACATAACTCATTGCCTGAAATCTCACCACGTACCTTATGGGACGCGCATAAAGCCGTAGTCAGGGGAGAGTACATTAAACAGAGGTCTAGGCTGCGAAAACAATTTAATCAAGCTATAACCCATAACACGGACAAGTTGAACTCCCTAGAATTACAACACAAACAGACCCCTAAGGACTCTAAGATCCAAATAGAACTGACTAAGGTTAGGAAAGAACTAAATCACTTATTGACTAGAGAAGCTCAGAGACGAGCTCTCTACCTGAGAAAGGTATATTTCCATGAGGGCAACTGAGCTGGCGCGTTCCTAGCAAGAGCCCTGAGAGCAAAAACCACTAAATCACACATATATAGTATAAAAAAGGCTGATGGGACTGTAACACACGACAGCAAACAGATAGCAGACCAATTTAGTAAATACTATCATCAACTGTATAACCTTGGAGAAGACACCTCCTCATCCCACACTACACAAATGAGCGAATACATTGAAGGAGCACAATTAAACACACTTACGACGGCCCAAACAGAGAAAATGGAGGAACCAATTACACTGTTGGAAATCCTCAATACCATCAAAGACCTTCCCATGAGAAAAAGCCCTGGCCCTGATGGCCTTACAAATGCCTACTACAAACAATTTAAAAATATATTAGCCCCACATCTATTAAAACTGTTTAATTCAATAGACGATAATAGGTTGCTCTCACACACGATGCAGGAGGCTCACATAGCAGTTATCTTAAAACCAGACAGAAATCCTGAAGAAACCAGTAATTACAGACCAATCTCATTATTAAATTCTGATCTAAAAATCCTGGGCAAAATTCTATCTAAAAGAATAAATTCTATAATTCAAGATCTGATCCATACGGACCAGGTTGGTTTTGTCCCGTCACATGAGGCACGGGACAACACCATAAGAGCGATTCTTCTGGCCTCTCATGCCCAACATAATAAAATTAAATCAGTCTTTATCACAGTCGACGCTGAGAAGGCTTTCGACCGTATAAACTGGAGCTTTCTCAGGGTCACATTAAAATCTTTCGGTTTTGGAGAGAAAATGATAAATAGAATTTTTAGTTTGTACTCCTCCCCGTCAGCTAGAGTGAGAGTCAATGGTGCCCTCTCTGATCCCTTTCAAATTACCAATGGTACCCCACAGGGGTGCCCATTGTCCCCATTACTTTTTATACTGTCTATGGAGGTCCTAGCATCCTATGTCAGAATGAACCAAAGTATCTTAGGAATCCCAATTGGCCCTCATGATTTTAAAATTGCCCTATATGCAGATGACTTGCTGTTTTCATTGACCTCACCGAGTACTACAATACCTGCCCTTCTAGAAACCCTCCAAAAATTTGGTAATTTTTCTAATTTTTCTATAAATCTTCAAAAATCGGAAATTCTGAACATCTCTATGGATCCTATTGACTTTCAACAACTAGCACAAACTTGCTCCCTCAAATTACAGCCTGTATCAGTTAAATACCTAGGTATTGTCCTCTCCCCCAATTATACCACGTTATTTGAGAAAAACTATAGACCCTTACTACAAAATATACAAAAAGACCTCACAACTTGGTCGGACAGACCTTTATCTTGGTGGGGGAGGATTCAATCCATAAAAATGACCACTTTGCCCAGGATTCTTTATATTTTACAAACTATTCCCATTTCTCTTCCCAACAGTTACATATCTCAACTACAATCTATAATCAATGCCTTTGTGTGGGGCACACAGAAACCTTGGATAAATAGAGCTACACTATATAGGACCACTGACATGGGAGGGCTAGGCCTGCCAAATATCCGGGAGTATTACATGGCAGTCACTCTACAGAGAGTTCTGGACTGGCATGGCTCTACGGACAATAAGGCTTGGGTGTCCATAGACTCACATTTACTACAGATCCCAAAAGTGGGGGCGGTTTGATGGGTACCTGGGGAACTCAGACCAATGCAATGCAAGACACTAGCTATACATAGACATCTTTTTCATACTTGGGACTTGATCAGATCTACTAAAAACTACATTACTCATCTTCGTTCACCTCTTTTTCCAATTCCTCAGAACGCAGAATTGGTGGGGGGACTAGACAACAAATTTTGCAGAACTCAGGAATGGGATTATACATGGCCTCTGGCCAAGTTTGTAGAAAATGGGAAATTAATAAGCACAGATAAATTTATTGAATTGTGTGGGGGACGCTCTGGGAACTGGCTAAAACATGCACAACTTTCACACTATATAGCATCTTCCCCACATAAAGCAGACCACCTGAGATCACCCACACCATTTGAATCGCTATGCTTACAGAATAAAACAATCTGCCACCCTTTGTCATTGTCCCATAAGCAACTACAAACCCATGACAATGCACTACTCCCTACTTACACAATCAAATGGCAACAAGACTTACACCTAGACTTGGACAAAATAGAGTGGAGAAATATTTTTAATAAAACACGTAAATCCTCTACCTCGCCACAAATCTTAGAAATAAATTTTAAAGTTCTTACGAGATGGTATTTGACTCCCACTCGCCTACATTCAATATACCCAGAGGCATCTAGGATGTGTTGGAGAGGCTGTGGAGGACACGGATCTTTAATTCACATATGGTGGCAATGCCCTAAGATAACACCTTTGTGGCAGTCAATAGAATCTTTCCTTAAGAAAATCCTCACACAGGACTTTTCCCTAACCCCCAGAATAGCATTATTAAATGACCTCCCCAAAGTTAAATGTAGATTGAGATCCCTCCTTATACAGATTTGCCTTAATGCCGCGAAATCATTAATAGCCAGACACTGGAAGAACCCCCTAACCCCCTCAAAAGATATGTGGATTGACAGAGTTGATGAACTCCTAGACCTAGAGGAATACGGCCATCTTAAAAATAATTCCCGCATAGCATTTCCGGAGATCAAATTTTTATGGGATGAATACATATATAGTTCATAACATACCACTTATACTTGGCCCTATGGGAACCAACCTCTGGACGTGCTTAGACCGGTCTCCCCCCCCCTTCAGGGGCACCCTCTCCCCCCTCCTTAGCTCCTGCTCTCTTCCTTACTCTTACTATTCTTTTTACTTCTCTTCTCCGTTCTTCACTCTTCTTTTCATTTCTCTCTTCTTCTCGACTTTCCCCCCTTCTTGTATTGCATCATGAACTCTAATTGCCTGAGAAATGTCCTGTATGGAATCTGCTTATGTCTCCCCACCCTATAGTGGTGCTACACATATAATAATCTACTCCGCAGAGGAGATCCGGTTTAGGTATGGGGAAATGGGATATAGAACTTTGTACCCCATGTAGAGAAATGGACTTCTTTCTGCTGGGACGTAGCTTCAATAAGTACTTTGTAAAGTGAACAAAGTTGTTTATGTTTATTTTTATAAATTTAATTGTTTGTATAAGTTTGTGTTGAAAAGAAATACACACAAAAGACTAGAAAGTAACTTTAACCTGTGTATTATGACACCAATTACCCTTTGTACAAGATGAAACTAGATAACTTTTGGTGTTTGTTTAACATTTATTGTATGTAATCTTTCTTCAATAAATATAAAAAAAAAAAAAAAAAAAAAAAAGAAGGTTTTAGGGACTTGGTAGCGCAGGTAGAAAAGTAGTGCGGGGAAGGAGTTGGTGTAGCTGGGGTTTGGGGTCAGCAGGTCGGAGCACAAGGGACGACAGGGGGTGTGGTGGCTAATGCTGCTGGAGGATCCATCAAGGTGGCTGAAGTCGCGATGAGTAGACCATGTTTGTGTAATATTGGGCCGCTGGGCATCCATCTGACTCAGGAGATCAAAGAGAAGATTTGGAAGTGGGAGTTCTTGGAGATTTTCTCTTTACTCCCTCAGTTTGTGGAGATCAAAGAGGATTCAAAAGAGGAGCAGGGG
This sequence comes from Bombina bombina, assembly GCF_027579735.1. Lineage (NCBI taxonomy): Eukaryota > Metazoa > Chordata > Amphibia > Anura > Bombinatoridae > Bombina > Bombina bombina. The sequence goes on along the minus strand of NC_069506.1, from coordinate 199,332,894 downwards.
AAGAAGGAGAAGGAAGAGCACAAGAAGAGATACAGAAAGCTGCCAAAAACCTTTGGGAATTGGTCGCGGGCATTTTGTATCTTGGCTAGTGTGACGGCGGAGAAGTTCCCGGACCAAGGTTCTGCATTGTTTTGCTACTTTGATGAAATCTCGGCGGCATATCGGACATATTGAGGGATGGCTTGGTGGCGGTATGATGAACAGTTCCACCAGAGGATAGTTGTGAGGCCAGATATGAAGTGGGACAATCGGGATATGGGAATCTGGCTGGAGTTGATGACCCCACTCCATGGAGGGCAGTCCTTTCATGGCCCAGGCGGGACAGGTGTTGGGGGAGCCGGAGCAACAGCAGCAGTGGCACTCAGAAAAGGCTTATTCTTCCAGTTCAATGACGGACAGTGCAGATTTGGGGGGTCATGTAAGTATAAGCATGAATGCTCAGGTTGCGGGGGAACTCATGTGTTCTCTAAATGCTTTAAGAGGGGGAGAGTGCTGGCTAAGCTGGGGGACATGGTTGCACAGGGCGTGGACTCCAATGAGGGTCATAAAGATGGTGCCATGGTTAAGACAGTACCCTAGGGGGAAGAAGAGGACCGATTAGTTCAGGGTTCTGGATACCGTTTCAAGAAAAAGAGGGATTTAGGGCAAAAGGGAATCTGAAATCAGCTAGGTTGTTCCCAGACGTGGTTAGGAGTAAATTGGGAAAAGAAGTATCATTGGGGAGGATGGCATGTCTATTTCGGGACATCCCGATGGATACTTTGAGGGTTTCACCCTTAGGGGTCATGCCTAAGAAGGTACTGGGGCAATTTAGGATGATCCACCATCTATCTTACCCTAAAAGGGCTTCGGTCAATGATGGGATTTACCCGGAGGTAGCAGCAGTTCGATATGCATCATTTGACAAGGCTATGGATCTAGTGAGGGCAGCAGGGGTGGGTGCTAAGATGATGAAGGTAGATGTGGAGGCGACCTTTAGGTTTTTGCCGGTACACCCGAGGTGTCACCACCTGCTGGGTTGCTTCTTTGATAAGTCTTATTTTGTGGACCTGAGTTTGCAGATGGGTTGTTCTATCTCCTGCTCATATTTCGAGAAATTCAGTTGTTTTGTATAGTCGGTGGTACGGCAGAAGTCGGGGTGGAATCAGTAGTACACTATTTGAATGATTTCCTGTTTGTGGGCCCGCAGGGGTCTAAGGATTGTGAGCAGCTTATGATGACATTCATGCAGGTGGCGGAGCAATTTGGGATTCCGGTGGCGGTGGGAAAGACGGAGGGCCCCTCCGCGTGTCTGAGTTTCTTGGGCATTCAAATTGATACGCTCCGGATGGAGTGTAGCTTGCCAGCAGATAAAGTAGTGGACTTTTTGGCTACGATTGCATTGGGGAAGTGGAAGCTAAGGTTGAAGGTGTTGCAATCCTTAATTGGCAAGTTCAATTTTGTGTGTAAAATTGTCCCTGTGGGGAGGATCTCCATGAGGAAGCTGTCGCTGGCGACGGCAGGAGAAAAGGAGCCGTCTCATAGGATTTGTCTGAGAGAAGGAACGAATCCTGGTGGTATGGAAATTTTTTTTGAAAGACTTTAATGGGAAGGCATTGGTTCAAGAAGTGTCGGATCTCCATTTGTATACAGATGTGGCGGGTGCCATTGGTTTTGGGGCTTGTCTACAGGGTAAGTGGTGTGTGGGGAAGTGGCCGGTGCTTTGGATAAAGGAAGGATTGACAAAGAACCTGGTATATTTTGAGTTGTTGAATGTTTGTCTGCACCTGCTGGCGGATAAGAGGGTTACCTTTCTTTCAGATAACATGGGTGTGGTTTTGGCTCTTAACCCCCTGTCTGCTTCTTTGCCTGTGGTTCATTTGTTGCGTTTGTTTGTTTTGAAATGCTTAAAATGCAATGTTTTGTTCCGTGCTGTGCATGTGTCAGGTAAGGAGAACAATGTAGCTGATGCTCTTTCCCGTTTGCAGTGGGATCGTTTTCCGTGCCTGGCTCCGGAGGAGGAGGCGTTTGGGGAGCAGTGTCCGGAATCATTATGGGAGAGAGCATTCGTAGCAGGTTGAACATGGTGAGGGGAGCGGTAGCTCCGGGAACTTGGAAATCATAGATGCAGGTATGGGTCTTGTGGTTTAAGTTTTTGCAGGGATGGGGTGTGGTCCAATCAGCGGAGGACAGAGTTAGGGCGATGCTGGACTGGATGTTGGAGTGGCAGCGAATGGGGGTCTCAAAATCCATGGTCAAGAGAAGGTTAGTGGCATTGGCATTTCTGTTTCAACTAATGGGGTGGGAGGACATGTCCAAAAGGTTTATGGTCAGATTGGTGGCTAGGAGTTTGTGTAGAGGAAGAAATGTGCCGGATGGCAGAAGGCCTGTAGTTTTGCTGTTCTAATGAGGATGGTAGGTAAATTGCAGGAAACTTGTTCCTCTGATTTTGAGTTCAAGCTGTTTAGGTTGGTTTTTGTGGTGGCCTTTTTTAGGGCCTTTAGAGTGTCAGAGCTGGTAGGGGGAAAAAGAAAGGATAAAGGAGGGATTCAGATGGCGGATGTGATGGTGTGCGAAGGTGTGCTGGCTATTTGGTTAAGGAGATCAAAAATGGATCAGACAGGGAGAGGTTGTCAGATAACTTTGAGGGCCATGGGGGGAGTATGTTGTCCGGTGCAGAGGTTTGTGGATTATGTGTGAGTGAGGCCACAGATCACGGGTCCTTTGTTCATTCACATAGATGGGACGTCCTAGTCCCAGTTTCAATTTCAGGCGGTTTTTAAGAATTGGGAGGTGGGTTTCTAATCGTTATGTGTCATATATTAGGCCAGCTTTGGTTTAGTTGTTGATGTTGTTGTTTTTGTTTACGCAGGTCCGGTTCATTGTTGGCTGATGGGCCATTCATACATATACTGGGCGAGGAAGGTGGCAGCATTTAAGGAGTTGGGGTACAGCCGGGGTGGTCGCCCGAGGAGGTCAGCATTCAATGGCTAGGTTTCAGAGGCATGAGGTGGGACCAGTTGTTGGTAAAAGTGATAGAATATGCACGTCTGTTTTGCCCGCCTGATATACTGTTAATTCATGTTGGGGGTAATGATATGGGGTTTATTTCACAGAAGGATTTAGTAGATGGAATGAAGAGGGATGTTAGGAGGTTGATGGAACTTTTCCCGGGGTTGGTGTTATTGTGGTCAGAGATTGAGCCACGGCTGGCTTGGAGGGCGGCATGGGATGTTAAAAGATTGGATACATCTCGGAGGAAAGTTAACAGGATGATGAGCAGTTTTGTTAAGAGATGGGGTGGGCTGTCATTACGGCATGTGGAGTTTGAAGGGGATTCTGGTAAATGTTTCTTCCTTGAGATGGAGTTCATTTAAACGAGGTTGGACTGCATTTATTTAATTTTAACTTAAAAGAAGGGGTTACAATGGCCTTGGAATTGGTTGGCGGGGCACTGCGGTAGGCCTTTGCCTGTGGCGGAGTGCTTGCCTGGTGGAATAGCAGTTATGGGTACCTCCTGAATTGGCAGGAGAGAGGTTGGTGGGTAATGAGTTGAATAATGGAGAATCTGTGACTGCTATGGGAAAGCCCTGTGTTTGGGTTTAAGTGTTTGGTTATTTATTACTGGTAATATGTGTTTTATATATAAAAGCTGCAGCCTTTGTACTCAATTTTTGGTATTGCATCTTTATTTTAGATAAGTACTGAGTGGAAGGGTCAAGAAAGCCCTGGAGAAGTGTATACTAGGGAGGGGCGTTTGACCCTGGCCTAGGTCCTAAGTCATAGGTGGTTAGTGTGATAGGAGGTGGTGGCAGTAGGGGCTTAGGAAGAAGTATATAGGAGAGGGGGGTGGCCAAAAAAGAGCGCCAAGATTAGTCTGCAAGGTCCGTTGGGGAAGAAGCTCCCTCCCTTTAGATAGACTGAAGAAATGTTGCAGCAGTTGGACGGAGTGCTTGCCTGGTGGAATAGCAGTTATGGGTACCTCCTGGATTGGCAGGAGAGAGGTTGGTGGGTAATGAGTTGGATAATGGAGAATCTGTGACTGCTATGGGCAAGCCCTTTGTTTGGGTTTAAGTGTTTGGCTATTTATTACTGGTTATATGTGTTTTATAAATAAAAGCTGCGGCCTTTGTACCCCATTTTTGGTGTTGTGTCTTTATTTTAGATAAGTACTGAGTGGAAGGGTCATGGTTTAAGCAAGGCAATTGTTTTTTTTTTTTTTAAATACTATTTTATTGAGAACAGCAGAAAGGATACAATTGAGTGTGGACATACACATTTCAAATTCTTAGATACAATAAAAAAAAATGACAACTGTAGAAATCAGCAAGTACATGAGTAGTAATAGCAGGCAGTACAATAACACTCTGAGTCAAGAACTAGATCAATCCTTCCCTGTCCTCCTTTTCTCCTCCCCTAGTGGGGGTATATTATCTATTTTACTGTAACATCAAACAATATATATTTAACCGTAATGAACTATTCAACCTAGTATAGGCTGGGACTTCGGAGTGGTTTGTGGTAGTCTTTTTGTATGCCCTATGGTATGAGGGAATACTAACAAAAAAAAAAAAAAAAAAGGGGGAGGGGAGAAGAAGAAGAAGAGGAGAAGGGTTGAAGGGAGCCGGATTCAGGAACCGCTTGTTAGTGTTTATATGGTAATGTTATCCCTCCCCCTCCCCCCACCGCTATGTGGTTGATACAAGAATCCCCACTCCCCCCTCAAGGATGCTGTCAGTATGTACTCGGTATGTGCAAAAGGGATTAAAATTTGTCTCTGGGAGTCAAGGCTCAGTGATACAATGTACCGTCTCCATTTGTTTATGAAATGTTTGAGTCTCCTATTAGTGTCCATTTTAGTGTCTAGTTGCTCGATGAGCAGTTGTTTATGTAAACGATGTTTGAATGAGCTAAAGCTAGGAGCAGAGTCCTCCGTCCAGACTCCCAGAATGACCTTCCTAGCAACTAAAATGATAGTATCAAGTAAGGGGGTATCTTTGAGATGGTGGTCACGCCACTCCAGGAAGCATATCTGTTCCACTTCTAGTTGGGCCCCTAGCTTAATGACCCTCGAAACCCAGAAGGCAATCTTACCCCAAAACTGGTGAACTTTTGGGCAGGTGTGGAAAAAGTGGAGGAAATCCGGATCATTCAATTTGCACTTGCTGCATTCATTCCTCGTTTCAGCTCTCCACTTAGCTAACCTTCGAGGTATAATGTAATCCCTGTGTAGCATTCTAATCTGAGATTCTCTTAGGGACATGGACAAAGTCGCTCTTCGAGCACTCACCACGCTCTGCTGGATTAGCTCCACAAGGTCGTCCCTCTCAACACTTCTGGTCCACTTATCCACCAACAGGATTAAGTTTTCAGATTCAATGTGACTTAAGAGCGTTCTATATATTCCCGAGATGGTAAAGTTGCCCAGTTTAAATGAGGATACTGTCATGGCAAATGCATGTGGTTCCCAAAATTGTGGGTCTCCTCTCATCAATTGGTCAATATAATGCCTCAATTGCAGATAGGCATAGAAGTGGGCCCGTGGTAGCCCAAATTGGGCCTGGAGGTCAGTGAAAGATTTAATGCATTTTCTAGAAAGGTCCAGAGCGTCCCCCACACAACATAACCCGCTGGTGTCCCACAGGATAAAGGGAGAGGAGTCTGTTCCCGGGGGGAAGTCAGGATTGTTTTGCAATGGGATCATTCTAGGCACCACACAGCAGCGACCGACGTGTCTGAGGGCTAGTTGCCAAGCCCTCAGTGTGTCCTTATAGAGGAAGCTATCCTTAAGCGCCGTATAAGGACTACTGGACACGACGAAGGGCAGGACCGGTAGGCAAAGCCCCCCCAGGGCCTGTCCCTCTAATTCAGGGGAGTAGAAGTGCATCGTTTTTAGTTGCCAATCAATCATGAGGCGGCCAAGTGATGCCCAGTTATACAGTTTTAGATTGGGTAGGGCCAGCCCCCGCTTGAGGGATGTGAATATAATTTCGCCAGAGCTATTCTCGGCCTGCCTTCCTTCCACAAGAATTTTGAAAGAGCCCGGTTGTACCCTGCCACATCCTTCCTAGTAATTAGGAATGGGAGCATTAGTAGTGGGTATAGCAGCCGTGGTAGAATTACCATCTTGACTAGATTTATGCGCCCAGAAAGGGAGATTGGCAGGTTCTTCCAACCCTCCATCATACTCACAGCATCACGACAAGCTTGAGTTATATTATTGTGGTATAAGGCTTGACTGGAGGATGACAAATGAATACCCAAGTAGGTCAAGGTGGGTTTAGCCTCCTGGAATGGGTAGGAGAACAATTGGTTTTTACGCTTCTGGAGCCACAGGATTTCCGACTTGGTTTCGTTTACTCTGTAGCCTGAGAAAGACCCGAAAGCTTCAATTGTCGCCAATATCTTTGGGATATATTTCGCTGGGTGCTCTACAAATAAGAGCATGTCGTCTGCATACAAAGCGAGGTGTAGTCTCTCCTTTCCAAGCAGAATGCCTGGGTATGTCGAGCGCAACTTAATGGCCAGTGGTTCTAAGGCCATGTTAAAGAGGAGGGGGGATAGAGGGCACCCCTGGCGTGTACCTCTTTGCAATGAAATGCGAGGCGAGAATAAGCCGTTAGCCATGATGTGGATCCACGGGGCTGTATAAATATTCCCTATATAAGTATAAGATGACTCCATTCCACTCTATTGAAGGCCTTCTCTGCATCCAGGGATAGCAGGAAGGCCTCCGAATTCCCTCTCATCTCTGGGGCTTCAGGACTTGTTGCAAAATGCGCAATGGTGTGTAACACTCTCCGCACATTCGTCACTGATGTTCTATGGCACATAAATCTGGTTTGATCCGGATGAATAATGTCTGATAGGATTACTTTCAATCTGTCGGCCAAGATTTTCATAAGTATCTTGTAATCCGAATTAAGAAGGAAAATGGGGCGGTATGATTCGGGGAGACCAGGGTCTTTCCCTGGTTTCAGAATCAAAGATACATGTGCCATGGTGAACGTCTTGGGAGGAGCAACCATCTCTTTATAATACCGGTGGTATATCCTAGTTAGAGTGGGGGTGATCTGGGGTTTCAACAATTTGAAGAATTCTATGGGAAGGCTGTCAGGGCCCGCCGCCTTCCCATTGGAAATAGAGGAGATTGTTTTGCCTATCTCTTCTGGGGAGATCGGGGCGTTTAGAGCCTCGAGTTGTTCTTCCTTGAGCTGAGGGAGCGCAAGGCCTTTCCAAAAGCCCGCTATGCTCTCCTGAGAAGGTTTCTTTTGGCTGGTGTATAGGTTGGAATAATAGAGTGCCAAGGCCTCCACAATGGACTCAGGTGTTCTGTGTATTTTGTTGGAGTATTTAATGGCTGCTATAGGCTTACGGGCCGCCTGTTTGTTTATCAGCAAGGCCAATAGTCTGCCGGCTCTGTCTCCTTCTCTATAGTATTTGGCACTGGAACGAAGGAGTTGCCCTATTGCTTGGTGGTTTAGGAACACATCTAGTTCGCCCTTGCTGGCGAGGTATATGTCCCTAGAAGCCTGGCATGGTCTGCCACAGTATGCTTGATAGGATTCCGTCAGGGCTTGTTGTAGTGTCTGTAACTTGGCCTGAGCCTTTTTCCGTAGTGCGGCCACATAAGAAATGATATCACCCGTTAGGACTGCTTTCGCAGTATTCCAGAACAGCTCTGGGTTGTCCTGGTGGGCTTGATTGTCCGTGTAAAAGTCATTCCAGGCATGCGTTAAGTGCTTCAAGAAAGCATCTGAGGTGTATAAGAAGCCTGGGAATCGAAGTGTTTGCTTATTAGCAGTCACTGCTCCCAATGAGATCACAAGTTCTACTGGTGCATGATCAGAGACCACCACCAAGTGTATCTTGGCCCTGGTAACCCTTGAGACTATGTTAGAGGAAATCATAAATAAGTCTATTCGCGACATTGTGGGCGACGCTCTGGAGATACACGTGAAGTCTTTGCTTTCCGCGTTCCGCAACCTCCATACATCCACCAGTTGCAAAGAGTTTGATAACCTAGAGAAAGTCTTCTTTTCAAAGGTACCATAATAGCTAGGCTGTTTGCTCCCTACCGCACGCTCCTGATCCCGTAGCCTATCACAGACCGGGTTTGGTGCTAAGTTAAAGTCCCCCCCCGAGTATGATGTCTTGGCCCAGATACGGGGACAATGTTTGAATGAGTCTAGTCCAGAAAGCTGTGGATTTACAGTTCGGGGCATATATGTTACAAATTACCAAGATCCTGTGATTTATTCTAACCTTAACTATTAGAAAACGTCCCTCTTTGTCTTTGTGAGTGTTTAAAATCTCTGTGTTCCCCCTCTTCCCGAACAAGATAGCTATACCTCTGCTAGAATTAGTGTATGAGACATATTCAATCGCTCCCACCCAGTCCCGCCTAAGTTTTTCATGTTCCACCTCCGAGAGGTGTGTCTCTTGCACAAGAGCAATGTCAGCCCCCAGCCGCCGTAAGTGTGTCAGAATGGTACTTCTCTTAGCAGGTGAATTAATCCCCCCTATGTTCCATGTCACTAATTTCACCGCCATTTAAATGGCCATTTGCGGTGTCCATCTAAGCCGGTCCTTCGCAGGAAAGAAATGGGGAGGGACAAGGAGAGCAGCAAGCGGGGAAGAGAGGGGGAAAAGGGCAGGAAGAGCAAACAAAAAAGCAAACAAAAAAAAACACTTTTTTTTTTATATAAATAAATAACAATATATACATTATACTGCACTGATAGGCTAGATTCTCTAGAATGGGGATATCCTTTTTTTTCATCAGGATTGTCAAGAGTATTTAAGCTAATGGTTTCCGGGTACGCCACTCCCGGGCATAGAGCCTGTGTCCCATTCTTTGAAGAGACCAGTAAAAGTGTAATAGCAGTGTGTGCAAAAACTAAACAAATCCAATAGAGCATAGAAATACATTTAACCAAAATTAGTGCTATGTCAGGAGTGTAGACTCGGTTTCTGTAGACCCACTCAACCACTAACACAATCTGTATGTTATATTGCAACATTGATACCATAAAAAAGAAAAAAATAAGATACTTTACAATCTGGGGTTTCATTTCCACTTTAACACTGCACTGAGAATTGGAGCTAAAGTAGCCCCCTTGCTCAGGTCATGGTGTCCAGGTTTCTGTCCCAGACCTATGAAAACTAAAACTCAAGAACAACAATATTATCAACACATAGAATAGAATTGGAACATACATAAACATAACAATGGAACTTTTTATACACAAAGCAGACATCCTAATCCGTTAGTAGGACTGTTTGACATTTTCCCTGTATATGAAATCCTAAACGTACTCAAGGCCAGAAATTCAAATCCTATCAACCCGGGTCTGAGTGTGACGGGCCAGAAGGGTCACCCCCTCTTCTGTTATGTTCTCTTCCCAGGTACTCCGTAACCTCTTGTGGGGAGTCAAAGAATCTAGGGCCTGAGGGAGTTAGTAGTTTAAGTCTGGCAGGGTACAAGAGATATACCTGTCTACCCTCTGCATTGAGTCGCGAGCATAGCGGGGAAAATTCTTTATGCTTCCTCATTAATTCTGAGGAATAATCTTGAAAGATAAGCAATTTAGAACCTTCATACATTATGGGGGACATTTTCCTATATGCGCGCAGCAATTCTACCTTCAGTTGGAAATGTAGCAGCTTGACCATTACTTGTCTGGGTTGTGTATTATCCTGCTCCTGCTGCCTTTCAGGCCCCACCCTATGAGCCCTTTCCACACTACCTTTGAAAATATTGGGGATAAGTTTAAGTACTAGAGGCAGGGTGTTCTCTACAAAGTGAATTAAATCTCTGGGTTTTACGCTTTCAGGGATCCCTAAAATGCGCAAGTTGTTACGGCGGGATCTATTTTCCAAATCCTCAAGTCTCTGGTGTAATACAATATTTTCTTTCACTAGTACATCTATCTGGGTACCATGGGTAACTGCTGTGTCTTCAAGCCCTGACACCCTATTCTCCACTTCTGTAAAGCGGACCGAAAATTGCTTCATCTCTCCTGCTAGGTGATCTAAGCCTTTCTGTAAGCTATCAATGCTGGGGAGAAAGATGGAGGAGAGCTGCTGTACCACTAAATGCGATTCAGAAGGTAACCCATTAAAATCCTGCACAGCAGAGGATGTATCCTGTGAGTGGTCAGCAGTCCCCCTGTTCTTTCCTGAGGATTTGTTTTTCCCTGACATTTTGCCCCAGTCAAAAATCTATCCATACACAGGTACAGACACTACTAGAGGTAGCAGCACACCACCCCCCAACAACAAACAAAAGTAAACAGAAAGTCCTTGCAAAGCAGCACTAGCTGTATGCTGGCTCAGCTGGATGCAGGAGTTCAGCACAGACTGTGCAGAGTCTTAATTGTCTGTTCTTCCTCTGAACCCCCAGAGAGTAATCAGGCAAGAAGCAAATAGAAGAGAGATGGTCTTTCCCTTTTTATAGCACAGTAAACTATTATAGGTGCAGGAGTAAATGTGTTGGTTTTCAAATGTGAGGCTGCACCCGATGTGTTATGGGAGCCACAGCCAATGATTGTCCCTGTTGCTTGTAGAGTCTGTGATAGATCCTCACTATGAATAAGCCTTCTATGTCCTTTACTGTGATTCTCCGCTATTAGTATGTCTTCTGGGTCTTTCTAAAACACAGTCCAGGCCCAAGTGGTGTCACCAAAGCTAGATATAGGGGCCCTTGTGTGGATAGTGTTCCTGTGCCTTATATATAAGAAAACTTTTATCCCACTCTGTGCGCTTTCTCCCAATGTCAGTGTATAGGGATCAAAGATTACCTTATCTGACGGCTATCGGTTGCGTGCTGTGGGGGCCACGAGGTACAGCAGACCCTACTCTTGAGCGATCCGTTGTAAAGTGTGGGATGCCTTCGCTCTCAGGATAGCTAGTATGGTGTTCCTTGCTCTTAGGCCCCTGACCGCGTGGTCTTAGCTTGAGTCCTGCTTTGCGGCCTGCGGCAAACAATATGGCTCCTTTTCGCGCCTGTTATTGGAGGCTTTGATGGACCGCTAGCCTCCGTCCGAGATTAGCCCCACTCACTACAGCAGTTCCCGTGTCTATCTCACGGTCAGATCCCCACAGGACAGCACCCTCCGCCAGCTGATTGAGTTTGTTACCGCTGGCAGCTGCGTGAGGGCTCACCTCGGGGCCGGTGTTGTGCTCCGCTGTGTTTCAGGCAGGGGATTCAGTCACCGAGGTCACCCCGATTGGGTGAAGGCAACAGTCTACTCTCCGCCAACAATGGTCCGGTCGTGTGAGTCAGTCCAGGAGATTACGACCTCTCCTCCTTAAGATGGCACACCTGCATGTGCTGTCTATTCGCGGTGGGGGCGAGATGGACATCGCCAGTGTCTTAAGTGCCAAACACCGTATGTGTTAAGGCTATGCTACACTTGATTGTTTGCCAGGAGTAGTTGTAGGCAAGCTGAGTGGAGCAAAACCCCAAATAAAACTTATAAAGGTTGTGGAAGCTCCGGAGCTCTTCACTTCAGCTGCCTATTCCTTGGCCCGCCCCAAGGCAATTGTTTTAATCTTTCTGCAAGGTTTAAGAAGTTATACCCCTTACCTGCCTCTAATATTGAACTTTGAGAGACTGACCCTAGAGTAGATAGGGCCATTTGTACTCTATATTAGCATACTACTATTCCTTTGCAATTTAAGGACTCTTTATATAGGGAGTTAGAATTCTTTCAAAGAAGGGCCTTTGTCCAAGCAGGTTATTTCTTTAGGCCAGCGATCTCTATTGCTTATGTAGCTACTTCTTCTTCTTACTTGTTAACTAGTCTTTTAGCGCAGTTTTCTAATGATTCTACTAGTGAAGATTTTTTGAACCTCTTATGAATGCTCAAAAGTGCTAATTAAGATTAATGTTAAACACATGTCCTTGGCGGTCATTCCTAGGAGTGCTTCATTACTTAAGTCCTGGGGACCTATTTAACAAAGGTCTGTCGGACCTGATCCGACAGTGCGGATCAGGTCCGACAGACCACACTGAATGCGGAGAGCAGTACGCTCTCCGTATTCAGCATTGCACCTGCAGCTCTTGTGAACTGCTGGTGCAACACTGCCCTCTGCAGATTCACGGCCAATCGGCCACCAGCAGGGGGCTGCCAATCAACCCGATCGTACTTGATCGGGTTGAATTGCGGCGATGTCTTTAGACCGCTGCTTCATAACTGGTGTTTCTGGTGAGCCTGAAGGCTCGCCAGAAACACGAGCCCTCAAGCTCTGTATGGAGCTTGATAGATATGCCCCTTTTTCTGCTGATATGGTGTCTAAAACCAGACTTTTAGCTCTTTCTTTTCAGAAAAAATAAATATTTTGGTTCTGATTAAGATTCTATAATATCTACTGTTACTGGTAGTAAAGGGGTTTTCCTTCTTCAGGACAGAAAGTCTAGAGGAAAATTTAAAGCTTTTAATCATTTTCGTTCCTTTTGTCAGAATATGGAACAAAAGGTTGTCTCCTCTTCTCAAAAGCAAGGCATCTCTGGTTCAGTCTGGAGACCTAGAGCTAACTGGAACACGTCAAAGCAGGGTAAGAAATTATCCTTACTACCAAAACTGCATAAATGTGGGGCCCCCGATTCAGAGGTTCTAGTCGGGGGGGGGGGGGGGGGGGGCAGATTAAGCCTCTTTCAGGGGGCTTGGGTCCATTCTGTTCCAGATTCCTGGGTTTTTCTGTCCAATGTTCCAAGGAATCCTGTAAAAGCTCAAGCTTTTTTCAAGTCTGTCTAAGATTTGGAAGCTATGGTAATGATTGTCCCAGTTCCTTAACAAGAACAGTGGATGGAATATTATTCAAATCTCTTCATTGTACTTTCATAAATTGCCAAAAGAAAAAAGTAGTACTTAGAAGTAGCACTCTTGCCTCAAAACATTGTGAATAAAAAGAATGACTACATATAAAACATAGCCATCCACACTGATAACGATCAACACATTAACACAGTAGATATCAATATCAAAAAGATAAAGAGAACAAGAGGGGCGCCTCATGTGCATATCAATATGCTAAATAGTGATGTAAATCAAATAAGCAAAGTGGGTACTCACATGCGACTATAGTACACTTATGTACTGGTAGGTGCAGGCTAGAGTCTTAGGGTGTACCAGCTAACCCTTTCAGTAGACCCAGATGATCTCACAATGAAGCAATTAGGCTTCTCTCCTCCTCATAGACAAAGCCAGCGCTGTATAGATAATAATAAAGAACAAGAGGGGCACCTCATGTGTGCATCAATATATCCATATATGTGAAATCAAAGAAAAAAATATCAAAAAAAAAAAAAAAAAAATATATATATATATATATATATATATAATATATACAATTGTAAGGCAAAGTATGAAATACATTTTTAACATTTTTATGTAGATACAATGATGTTGTAGCATTGGAAACATTGTCTGACAGCTTACGGCAATGTCATTTACTCACCTTGAGTGATTGGCTACACAGTATTAGGGGTGTTTCTTCATAATACAAAAAAAGCCTGCATATGCCGAAACTATCACACAATCTAACCTCTTGAGAAAGCCCGACCAGCGTCGGGGGAAACGCTTTGAGGAACACACAGTGTAGGACACAGCTTGCAATGATAAATAGCCAACGCAGGTCCCAAGGAGGTCTCACCAAAGTCTGTGAATTTGCAAAAAAGACCACAGAACTACAATAAGGGCATTGGATCACTTGCAGGAGTACAGCAGACACACCGGACTGGTCGTATTGACAGGCTGACTAATGTTTGAAATTTTGTAAGTGCATATGTATTTAACGCTTATTCTGTTTTTAATAAAAATTATTCTTGAGTCGGAGGTTGCGCTCTTGTTCTTTTTTTACATTTAATCAGAGAATGTCGCATCAGTGGCTTATATCAATCATCAGTCGGGGGGGGGGGGACGACCCACAGTTCCCTAGCCTTGAGGGAAGTGTCTTGAATTCTATCATGGGCAGAAGTCCATTCCTGTCTAGTTTCTGCAGTTCATATTTCAGGAGTGAACAATTGGGAAGCAGATTTTCTCAGTTGTCAGTCTCTGTATCCAGGGGAATGGTCTCTTCACCAGGATATGTTCAATCAGATTGTGGATTTTCGGGGTCTCCCAGACTTAGATCTGATGGCTTCTCATTTGAACAACAAACTTTCCAGGTAGTCTGCAAAGTCCAGGGACCCTCTGGCGGAGTTTGTGGATGCTCTAGTAGCTCATTGGTAATTTCAGCTTGCTTTTCTGTTTCCTCCTCTGGTCCTTCTTTCCAAAGTGATTTCCAAGATAAGGATAGATAAATTGTTAATTATCCTGATTGTCCCAGTTTGGCCTCACAGGATTTGTTATGCAGATTTGGTTCAGATGTCCAGTTGTCCTCTTTGGCCTCCTCCGCTTCGGCCAGACCTGTCTCAAGGTCTGTTTTTCCATCTGGATCTCAAATCTCTAAGCTTGATGGTATAGTGTGTACTTAAACATAGAGGTTCCTTAGATTCTGTGATTGAAAATGTAATCCAGACTCATAAACCTGTGACTAGGAAGATTTATCATAAGGTCTGGAGGGCTTTTATAACTTGGTGTATAGATTATTGGCTTTTTCTGGCATTCTTTTAGAATTCCTAGAATTTCGCAGTTCTTATAGTATAGTTTAGATAAGAGCCTATCTGCCTGTTCTCTGAAAGGGCCGATTTCTGCTCTTTCAGTTTTGTTTCAAAGGAAGATTACTAATATTTCTGACATTCATGGTTTTGTTCAGCCTTTGGTGAAAATTAAGCTTGTGATCAAACAATTTCTCCTCCATAGAATCTTAACTTGGTATTAAAGGGTTTTCAGGCTCCTCCTTTTGAGCCTATTCATAAAGTGGATATTAAGCTTCTTTCTTTGAAGGTTTTGTTTCTTTTGGCTATCTATTCTGCTAGAAGAGTTTCTGAATTGTCAGCTCTTTCTTGTGACTGTCCTTATCTTTCACCAGGATAAGACCATCTCAATTACTAAATATGATTTTTTGCCTAAAGTTGTGTTTTCAGACAATATCAATACGGAAATTGTTGTCCCTTCTTTGTGTCCTAATCCCAAGGATGCTTCAGAGAGATCTTTGCATAATTTGGATGTTGTTAGAACATTGAAGTATTGTATTGATGCTACTAAGGATTTCAAACAAACTTCTGGTTTGTTTGTTAACTTTTATGGTTCTAGAAAAGGACAGAACATTTCTGCTGTTTCTTTGGCCTCTTGGTTCATAAGGTTTACTTAGAGTCAGGTAAACCTCCACTGAACTCCCACATTACTGTTCATCCTACAAGATCAGTTGCCACTTCTTGGGCTTTCAAGAATAAGGCTTCAGTTGACCAAATTTGCAAGAGAGATACTTAGTCTTCTTTGCATACTTTTACTAAATTCTACAATTTTGAAGGTTTTTTTCTAGGAAAGTCCTTCAACCAGCTGTCTCAGCTTGATTTATTTTTGCCTGTTGATTAAATTTTAAGTGCATTAAAAAAAGCCCTTTTTGGGTTCTTGTGGGGTTGTGGATTTAGTTTTTCAGTGAAAAAATGTTTTTTTTTTAAATCTCACCCTTTGTGTCTCATTACTCGTAAACTCCACAGCTTGGGTATTAGTTCCTAGGAATAATGGATCATGGACTCTCACCACCTGTATGTAAGAAAACATAATTTATTCTTAACTGATAAATTAATTTATTTCATGGTGGTGAGAGTCCACAAGACCCCACCCTTTGTTTCCTTGGGTGGTGTTTTTTTCCCTGCTCCTTTTATTTTTTGCTCTTATTTCTTTTCCTACCTCAGTTTGCTTGGCTATATGTTAGACTGAGGTACCTGTGAGTTGGGAGGGGTTTTATAGAGCTCTTGGGGTTTGGGAATCTTTGCCTCCTCCTATTGGTAGTGAAGAGTAATTCCTAAGAGTAAAGCATCATAGACTCTCACCACCATGAAAGAAGATAATATATGCTTACCTGATAAATTATGTTTTAATTTACCAGCCCCCTGAATCAAGTGACAGCTATCAGCCAATCACAGACTCAAATATGTATTATTTATACATTAAAGTCTTTTACATGGTCAGTAGGAGATGGTGCCTCAGAAAGACTAAGCAAAATTTAATAATGGAAGTAAATAGGAAATTCTCTTCAAATAAAAGTTCATGCTTTATCTGAATTATGAAAGCTTAATTTTGACTTTAACATCACTTTAATTGTACATTAACTCCAGAGTAAGAAAAAAAATAATAAGAGAAATCAGTTGTGCATCCATCACACTATACCCAAACCTACATGAAAGGTTTTATAAGCTGAGAAAATATCTATATGGCAGCATTTTTTACAACATTGTTTGTAAATATCTAATTCATATAGTGCTCAGGGCACACAGACTCAGCCTACCTAAGTTTGCTCACATGGAAAGGATATATGTTTCAACAAAGAATAACATGAGAAAGAGATAAATATGATAACAGAAGTAATTTTTTCTTTTTGACTGGTCTGCATCATGAAAGTTTATTTATGACTCCCACATCCTTCTAATTATAAGGGAGAGTTATTTTTCTAATTTGACCACAAGATGGCATCATACATCTGTATTTAGATATTGAATTGCACATAACAGAGACTGCATTAGAGAAATTGGACTTTTAATATCCTGCATGCAGTGTCAATGCTGTAATTGAAACCTTTCACTGTCAGAGGGCAGAATCCATATATTGCTAATCCCTCTGTCACTGACTGGGTTTAACAAACTAACCTGCATTGCGTAACCATGTACTTGTTACAAGTTAGGAGAAGACCGCAAAGAGGAACAGGATAAGCAATGCTTTTGTGGAATCAGCTCTTTATAGGAAGAGTAACTGATTTTAATAGGTGGGTGGATGTGGCAAATGCAATAAGGGAATTCAACAATGCATGTGGCTATCTTGATTAAAGGGACAGTGGAGTCAAAATACAACTTAAATGGATTGAAGAGAGCATGACATTTTAAACAACTTTCTTATTTACTTATATCATCCATTTTGCTTAGTTCTCTTGGTATCCTTTGTTAATGATTAATCCTAAGTAAGCTAAGGAGCGTACACGTGCCTTTAGATATCTGGCAGAAGTGATTGCAACAATATTTATAGTGATGTTGTACATTGGTGCAAACACTGCTGCAATAGACTGCTAAAGACATATGCACGCTCTAGCTGAGTACCTATGTTTACACTTCAACAAAGGATACCAAAAAAACAAAGCAAATTTTATAAGAAAAGTAAACTGGAAAGTTGTTTAAAATTACATTACAATAAATATACCGAATATCACAAAGAAAAAAATGTGAAATAAATGTGATAACAAAAATCATAAAAGGAAAACCAAATAAAGTTTTGAATCAAGAATATGTCTGTGTCCTCTGGATGAGTTTTTCAGCTTGTTAGCATTCCTCAGTGAGATCCCATAAAAAAGGAAACAGAAAATTGCAACATAGTGTGAATCTGTAATGGCACTTTGAGGAAGTAATTGTTTTGTAACAAATGACTACTCACATTTGTTGGAGCTTTCGACTAAGCTCAAGGATCTGCGCACTCCCACTTTATACTGATGGGAAAACAGTACACTAGGCAAAACTTGGATACAAATTTATTTTAAAATATATAAAAGCGTCACATAAGCCTTGATAACACCACAATGTAAGGGTACAAAAGCAGATATGCTGTAACAAATGCTTCAAATCGCCAAACTTGCAAAGAGGTAAATGGATCAGCAGGAGTGTGACCGCCGAAACCAAAACCTTTTTAGTAGCAAGACAATAACGCTAAGCCCCCAGGTGTCCTGGCTAGTGTAGAGACGCGATAAAACTCAATATAGGACAGTTCAGTTTTTTGCAAGTTTGGCGATTTGAAGCATTTGTTACAGCATATCTGCTTTTGTACCCTTACATTGTGGTGTTATCAAGGCTTATGTGACGCTTTTATATATTTTAAAATAAATTTGTATCCAAGTTTTGCCTAGTGTACTGTTTTCCCATCAGTATAAAGTGGGAGTGTGCAGATCCTTGAGCTTAGTCGAAAGCACCAACAAATGTGAGTAGTCATTTGTTACAAAACAACTACTTCCTCAAAGTGCCGTTACAGATTCACACTATGTTAAAATGACATGCTCTATCGGAATCCTGAATGTTTCATTTTTACTTACCTGTCCCTTGCTATCTAATTTTTATCGAAATGCTTATAAAGGATATCATGGTAAAAGGTCAACTGCACCAACATATTTTATCCACTAATGCTTCAAGGGCAGCAGTATTTGCAACAATGTCTGTAACAATGTTATACATATAATCCTCAGGACACATGCATACGTTAGTATGCTCTTTTGGAAAGGTGTTTATTTTCAACAAATGTAATCAAGAAGCAGAGGTACATTTAAAAATTGAAGTAAGGGGGCGTGTTCGTTCAGTGGCCATGATAGGTCACAATATCAGAGGCTCCCAGAGTGACCTTGATAAACTGCTGATTATCCTTTGAAAACTACAGTATTAATAATACATAATAATAATGTACTTTAGCGTGTGTGGGTCCCATAAAAGGCAGGATTGGAGGGTTCAAGAGCTTCTGCACATGGGGCTGACAAACAAAGAGGGTTAAAATCAACAATGCGCTCTGTTTTGGATATGTTGCAGGTCAGAGCTGGAATTTTGAACACGCTACACTTTTACACTCTGTGGCAGCCACATAGAGTATCTTGTAAAGTTCAAATATGTGAAATTCAGAGAAGAAAAGCACTCAAACTTTATGTTGGCACCAAATACAATGGTGCAATAAGTGCAAGCTGGTGACTTGCCCTCCGGTGAACTGCTCCCTATATATAATGTAATGCAACACAATTTTTTATGTTTGATATTCCATTCGGAAAATGTCCAGCAGGGGGTTCTACAAGAGATACCATGCATACAGAAATGCATATTAGACCACCACTGCACAATGAAAAACTGGCGCTATCAACTCTGTAAAATAATATTTATTTGGAAAGTGTTTCTCATTCTGCTGATTAATGAAAAAAAGAGTGCGAGTCATTTTCTTCTCTGAATTTCACATATTTGAACTTTATAGGATTATGCTATGTGGCACCCCTTTGTCTTCTAGAATATCTATTATCAATGCCTATATGATTGGAAGTGGAGCAGCCTGAGTGTGGAATCTTTTATTATTGGACTCACTCTTATCACACATATTATTTATTTTAGTGTTTACCCTTCTTTGATTGCATTGTTTTTAATATTATTGTTTGGCACCCCCTATAATCTACTTGGTAGTGGGTAGTTTAATTGTGTTATAATTCTTATACAATTTAAGAGACAGAATCACAAGTAAACACATGGCCAAACTTCTCCTGGCATGGACTTTATATCGTTGGCTGCTTAAGTATTGTGTTATATATAGTGAGTATTTTTACAATGTCTTGCCCTTTTATTTATGAGAGTTAAAGCAAAGATCTCTGAGAAAGCGCATGCGCAAAATGCATCAGATCCCTTGCTGACTGACAATGTACATTTGTTTGTTACTTATACAAATGAATAAACTGCTATAAAGTTTTCAAGTGGATACTGTCCCTGCTCTTTCATTGCTTGGTTTGGCCAAAGACAGCTAGAGAGCGCTGTTATTAGGGAAGCACTTTCACTCTCAGTGTTATCACTTACCAGACTTCAAGTATCGACAAGGGCTGTCTATCCAGCGGATCCCAGCTAATACTAGCACTAGCTACACTACAGTGGGAGCTAAAACTCCTAACGGCACTGATTGAAGAAAAATGCGGAGGTATGCATTCAGCGAGGTCTGTCGGACCTGATCCGCACTGTCGGATCAGGTCCGACAGACCTTTGTTAAATAGGGGCCTGTAAGTACTACCTGACCGACTGTTTTCTCCTGAACGGAAAGGCACCAGAGCTGACACGCTGAGGAGGTTATACGCCACTACATTTGGACACCTGAGGAAGCCTTACAACGCGTAAATAAAAAGGAGCATTGCTTGGGCATTGTATACTGAACCGAGACCTCTGTATATCAACATGTAAGTCACATTTATACACTGCAAGATCAGTCATACTTAGAATGCTGTATTTCAGCAGATTATACTAAAATGCCCCACATTGTAACATCACAGAGACATTACGGGAATACACTTTTTCAGGAATACATATTTAGTAATGTGTTCTACTGTGTATTTACTGTAAATATTTAACATTCCAATGTTCTTTATATAGGGGACAATGTTCTTTATCTTTTTAAATTGATATTCCTATATATATCTGCATAAATCTATACCTGTATTTATTCATATAGATATATATTTTACATTAACATTATCAGATATATATATAGAAAAATAGTTGTAAAATAAAAAGAACATTTTTTTTCTATGTGAAGAACATAGGAATGTAAAATATATGTAACACAGTTCGGGTTTCTCACTGTAGGTCTAACATGGTGTTGGGTTAGCGCACATGAAGAATAAATTAACTTAAGGCATGTTATGGAATTATTAAAGGGGCAGTCTACACCAGAATTTTTATTGATTTAAAAGATAATCTTTTTATTACCCATTCCCTAGTTTTGCATAACCAACAAAGTTATATTAATACACTTTTTAACCTCTGTGATTATCTTGTATCCAAGCCTCTGCAAACTGATCCCTTATTTCAGTTCTTTTGACAGACTTGCATTTTAGCCAATCAGGGCTGGCTCCTAGGTAACTCCAGGTGCCTGAGCACAGTGTTATCTATATGACACACATGAACTAACACCCACTAGTGGTTAAAAACCGGTCAAAATACATTCTGAAAAGAGGTGGCCTTCAAGGTCTAAGAAATTAGCATATGAGCCTTCTAGGTTTAGTTTTTAACTAAGAATACCAAGAGAACAAAGCCAAATTGGTGATTAAAGTAAATTGGAAAGTTGTTTAAAATGACATGTCCTAACTGAATCATGAAAGTTTATTTTGGACTAGACCGTCCCTTTAAATATAAAATATTGAAAAAATAGTCATAATAATTATTATTATATTTACTGTAAAACATATATTCTACAGATTTTTTTAGAATAATTTAGTAAATTTACATAATTATTTACATTAATTATTAATATTCTTCAAAATTTATACTTAATTAGTACATAACACACCTTAATATAACTTATGTCGGATTAGCGCACATTAAGAATTAGTGTACTCCTGTCAGGCCTATGTGCGCAAACCCGACAGGAGTACACTAAGTCCTGAAGTTAGCGCATGTCTGGGTTCGCCCGCACAAAAGTTTTACTTTCAACTTGTAATACACGTTCTTACCCGTGTTCGCAAAAAGCTTACTTCTAGCACGCTTGAGTGAGAGCACTTAATACAGCTCCACTTGTAATCTAGCCCATTGTGTTATATTTTCCGTAGTTTGTTTGCCTTTTATTTATAATAATATTGAAAAAATAGTCATAATAATTATTATTATATTTACTGTAAAACATATATTCTACTGATTTTTTTAGAATAATTTAGTAAATTTACATAATTATTTACATTAATTATTAATATTCTTCAAAATTTATACTTAATTAGTACATAACACACCTTAATATAACTTATGTCGGATTAGCGCACATTAAGAATTAGTGTACTCCTGTCAGGCCTATGTGCGCAAACCCGACAGGAGTACACTAAGTCCTGAAGTTAGCGCATGTCTGGGTTCGCCCGCACAAAAGTTTTACTTTCAACTTGTAATACACGTTCTTACCCGTGTTCGCAAAAAGCTTACTTCTAGCATGCTTGAGTGAGAGCACTTAATACAGCTCCACTTGTAATCTAGCCCATTGTGTTATATTTTCCGTAGTTTGTTTGCCTTTTATTTATACTTTAAGGAAGCGTCTGATTGAATAATCATATCATTTAACACTTTCTCTACTTGTTTGTGAAAAGGATCTTCTTTTAGATCATGTATAGCTTTAATTAAACTGTGTATATTACAGTTTATCTGATCTACTGCAATGCTTGGTTTTTGATAATATTATATCTAGATATCTAACCCCCTTAGCATTTAAACCTACAAACCAAGCTGTTTTGTAGATTACCTTCATGAGAGCTGATTTACAACAGG
Organism: Bombina bombina; assembly: GCF_027579735.1. Classification (NCBI taxonomy): domain Eukaryota; kingdom Metazoa; phylum Chordata; class Amphibia; order Anura; family Bombinatoridae; genus Bombina; species Bombina bombina. Next base: position 199,310,792 of record NC_069506.1, on the reverse strand, counting down.
GCTCTCTTACCATTTGTGTCCTATAAATGCTTCCTTCAATATCATACCTATGTTTATTGTGCTCTACAACAAACTGATAATAATAAGAACTGTAACATTAATATAGTCCTTACGCTACCCCCCAATCCCCCTTACTAGGGTGACGATATGTAGAGAGGTCCAAGTGTGCCTGCAATCTAATTTTGGGGAAAATGTTCTTATTTTTCATCTTGAAAACATTACTGCATATGGTGGGGGGGGATCCAATACAATCCGGTTGATTGACACTCCCTGCTAGCGGCCGATTAGCCACAAATCTGCAGGGGGCGGCATTGCACCAGCAGTTCCCAAGAACTGCTGCTGCAATGATAAATGCTGACAGCGTATGCTGTCTGCATATATCGATGAGCGGCAGACATGATACGCTACTTCGTATCATGTCCGCTCGCACATTGATAAATATGCCCCCATGTATTTATGCAGATGCAACTGAAACCTTGGTTTTCATGTAATCATACGTATGCTTTATGAGCCTTAAAATAAATAAATAAAATAAATATAGAGAGAAGTACATTGGAAAGTTGTTTTTATTGTAATATCTGTTTGAATCATGAAAGTTTAATTTTTACTTTCATGTCCATTGTAAAAATGGTATACACATAGGGGTCAATTTATCAAGCTCCGTACGGGGCTTGATGCCCCGTGTTTCTGGCGAACCTGAAGGCTGCTCCATAACCTGTCTGCCTGCTCTGAGGCGGCGGACAGAAATCAACCCGATTGAATACGATTGGGTTGATTGACACCCCCTGCTAGCGGCCGATTGGCCACAAATCTGCAGGGGGCGGTATTGCACCAGCAGTTTACAAGAACTGCTGGTGCAATGATAAATGCCGACAGCGTATGCTGTCGGCATTTATCGATGTGCAGCGGACATAAGCTACATTGTATCATGTCTGCTCGCAGTATAATAAATTGACCCCATAGTGTTTAGGACACATGCACACCCCTCAGCCTACCTCATTTTGCTCTCATGGGACCTAGCTGCTAATTGGTGGCTGCACATATATGCTTGGCTCATCTGATGTGTTCAGCTAGTTCCTGGTAGTGCAGCGCTGCTCCTTCAACAAAGGATACCTACCGAATGAAGCAAATTATATAATAGAATTTAATTGAAAAATTGATTAAAGTTGTATGCTCTAACTCAGGGGTTTTCAAACCTATTCCCAGGGCTCCCTAACAGACCAGATTTTCAGGATTCCTTAGGGTGAGAGCAGGTTAATAACCATGTTTACTAATCTTCTGCTTATTTCACCTGCACTCTAGTTTATATATCCTCAAAATCTGGCCTATTAGGGAGGCCTGAGGACAGGTTTGAAAAGAAATAATAATTTTGGGTTTCATGTCCCGTTTATTGTTATTAAAATTTAAGTTGTTATTGCTATGGACAAAAACTGATATTTCACATCTCTGCAATCCTTATTCAGAGCTGCAGTTCATCCTGCAATCTATAGTACACTTTTTTTCATCATAATTTATTAAAATTCTTCCACATCAGAAATAACAGACAAATCTCACGCACTGCTAGCACAGCTGTTATTTTTGCTGCTGTTCCCTAGCCAACACAACAGTTGTAAAATCTTGGCTTTCACCAACATTTTATTTCAAAGGAAAACCTCAAATAACTATGGATATATGGAACAGATTTAAGAAGAAATCTTAGTCCAGGGGGATTTTGCTACACCTGGGTTTTTAAATTCCAGTCTAACAGGCTACATTTTCAGGATTATATTGGGCAAGAGCAAGTTAAAGGGACACTTAAAGGGACATAAAACAAGTTGGGATAGAGACAAAATATAATATGTACTTTAATTACTTTATCTGCAAATTTATACTGCAGTGCCTTGCCATTAACCCTATAATTTCTGTTTCTGAATTATAAAGCTCTAACTCTCCCCACACAATTCCTTTTATGGCTGTTTATATATATATACACACACACACACACACACACACACACAGTATATGGTTGCTTTTGGTAGAATGCAAAAGTAAATAGGGTTTATCTGCTGGAGCATGCCTAGAAGTTGTGAACTACAATGCCTGTGTCTAAACATTGATAAGGGGGGTGGAGTTTGCTGCTCCAGGCAGCTTAGTTATGTAATTTATTTTGCTTATTTTTGAAAATTATTTTAAAATACTTGCCAGCAATTTTTATCAAATTTTTATGCAAACTATTTATAATTAATTAGCCCTTTAGGATATGCACAGATCTCAACCTCTTTTATATCCCGTTAAGTCAAAATTAGGATGGAGAATCCATGAAGAGAAATCACAAGACAGAGGGCGCCTCCTAGTGTGATACTGTGGTTGCAGAAAGAAATACAGATGTCTTGTGATGGTGTTATACTCACAAGAGTGGCAGCACCCAGGCCTACTGGGATCTCTCAGTGTCCCAGCTCAATGCTCCCTGGCCAGGGATCAATGGACACAAACTCTTGGTGTCAGCTCCGGATCAAGAAACAAGCTCAGGCTTCCAGTAAATTCGATGTTTGTTTATTAAAATCCAAATGAAAAACTAAGGGTGAAAACACTCACCCAAAGTGTATAAAACCAATAAAAAATACAGATTGCAAGTAACCAGTTTATCAGCTGTGCTAGCTGTTTCATCAGACATCTGTGACTAAACTGGAAGCTCTGGCTTTTAAATGCAGACTGACCAATCACAAATCCCAATCAAAGACACACCCCCTCCCCATCCAATCAAAAATGGTTCATAGTGAAATACTATTATCTATCTTAAATCAAGAGAGTATACAAACATACAATTTCTCCATACTATTGCATCAATAAAATACTTCAAATGATCAATAGCCCCTTAGAAATCTACATATAGGGGCATATTTATCAAGCTAAAATAACGTTATTAACCTCTAATCTGCTGCTCCTGACATCGCCGGCACTAATAAAAGTTATTAACCCCTATAATAAAGTTATTGACACCTATTCCCCCGCACCCCAACATCGCCAACACTATAATAAAGCTATTAACCCCTATGCCGCTGCTCCCTGACATCGTCGCCACTAAATAAAGTTTTTAACCCCTAAACCTCTGGCCTCCTACATCACCGCCACTAAATAAACCTATTAAACCCTAAACCGCCAGCCCCCTACATCGCAAAAACCTAAATTAAATTAAACTATTAACCCCTAAACCTAACAACCCCCTAACTTTAAATTAAAATTACAATATCCCTATCTTAAAATAAATAAAAATGTACCTGTGAAATTAAAAAAACCTAAGTTTAAACTATCAATTAACCTAACATAACTATTATACTAAAATAAAAAAATAACTACCAATTAATTAAACTAAATTACACATTAAAAAAACCTAACACTAGTAAAAAAAATTAGTCTAAAATTACAAAATATTAAAAATACTAATTTACAAAAAATTATCCAAAATATAAAACAATTACACCTAATCTAATAGCCCTATAAAAATTAAAAAGCACCCCCAAAATAAAAAAAATCCTAGCCTACAATAAACTACCAATAGCCCTTAAAAGGGCCTTTTGTATGGCATTGCCCTAAATAAATCAGCTCTTTTACCTGTAAAAAAAATACAAAGACCCCCCAACTGTAAAATCCACCACCCAACCAACCCCCCCCCCAAAAAAAAACAAATTCTAACAAAAACCTAAGCTACCCGTTTAGCTATTTTGCATTGCCCTTAAAAGGGCATTTAGGTCTTTTAAAAAAGCCCAAACCCTAATCTAAAAAAATCCCCACCCAAAACAAGTATAAAAAAAACTAACACTAACCCCCAGCGATCCACTTACAATTTCTGAAGTCCGGACATCCAGGCGAAGTCTTCATCCTTCAAGGCGGCGTCTTCTATATTCATCTATGCAGCATCTTCTATCTTCATACCGGCGGCGTCTTCTATCTTCATGCCGGCGGCGGGGAGTGGGTCCATCCTTGAAGACATCCGGCGTGGAGCGTCCTCTTCATATAGTCACTGCCGTACACTGAATCTTCAATGCAAGGGAGCCTTTTCAAAATGGTGTTCCTTGCATTCCTATTGGCTGATTTGATTTTTTAAATTCAAATCAGCCAATAGGATGAGAGCTACTAAAATCATATTGGCTGTACAAACGTATATATATATTTTAGTGAAATATCTTTTGTACTATATGTGTGACAGTTTAACATTGTTTTTTTTAAAATTTTAAATATTTTGAATCTAAACAAACATTTTCTCAAGTATCATATCTGTCCCAAACACTATTTTAATCTGACCATTCAGTGCTGTGGGTTAAGTATCGTTCACTTTGTGAAGGTTCTTTATTATTTTTTCAGTATTGTATCAGAGGTTGTTTTTTCCACCTGCTTAATAGTAAATATCAGCGCAGAGATTACTCCGTTTTTTTATTGTAAAGCCTATTGCAAATAATCATAATAATAATAATAATGCTTAAATAAAATATTGATATGGTTTCATATAAAAAACAAATAGCACGACAAGCCAGTTTAAGAGACAATGGGGTAGATTTATCAATAGTCGAGCGGACATGATTCACTGTAGCGAATCATGTCCGCTCAATCTCGCTTAATGCCAACAGCATACGCTGTCGGCATTTAACATTGCACAAGCATTTCTAGGGAAATGATTGTACAATGCCGCCCCCTGCTCACTGGTGGTCAATTAGCCGCCAGCAGGGCGGATTGGGATAATTTCCTTAAAGGTGGCGGACAAGTTAAGGAGCAGCTGTCTTATGACCGCTGCTTCTGAACTTCCACTCAGGCTCGATGGGGCTCTGAAGCAGTATCCACTGCTTAATAAATGGAGCCCAATATGTTTTATCCTTTCCTATTCTTTTTGTTTTATGTTCTAAACCTATTGTGTATAGAGGATAAAATAATCTAACCTATATCCTGATTGTAACAGTAATTATTTCTGTAGAACACATGTATCTGGACATGCATGATGGCTCAATTCTAGGGAGTCATTTGTGTCCTCTTGCCTTGCCCCTCAGACACTCATGTATCTGGAACACTAAAGGAACAAAGGAATAAGGGCAGCTAAAAACAAACAAAAACAACCTCTTCAGAGATGTAGACATAAACTTTGGCGGCTGCACTGAGTAAAACTCAGGAATAAGAGCTTTACATAGTTAGGGTCATTGTGCATTTGACCTGCAGTAGATCCGTAGTCTACTGGCAATGAACCATTTGAATGATTATTGCTTGACTGTGATGAGCATCAGAATATTATGCACATCCAGATGGTAGAAATCTACTTGCTGCCACCCAAGCTCTGCAGCAGAACTAACATTTCCCTGATGACTGATGACAGAGCTGCCAGGCAGCCGGCTCTTTCCCCAGTTGTTCTTTTGCTTGTTCTATGTCATAACACTTTATCTGTGTTTGTAAAACAAGATTGATGAAGCTCAGGACAAGTCAATAATCTCAGCTTTGTTTTTTTTTTATTGAGAAAGGTTTATCTTTCTTGGAGAAGACAAGAAGCCTCATGTTAAAAAAAAAACCTGTGACCAGTCTGGCATGGACGTCAACAACAGCAACGTTCATATTTGAGGATAAAACTCCAAAACCCATAAAATTAGAACCAATCTATTACAGTTATCTGGGTAAAATTTCAAATTTGACTTTGATTTCAAATACAATCCAGTTCAGTAGAAGTGTGCCTGAATTGGTTAATCAGGAAGAGCTACATCCGTGATAAATGCAGGTCATATGTTTTTTATATTTGGATGGGGTTAAACACAAAGAAGACAAGAAACTGGCTAATGGTTTAGATATGTTTTTGCACATTAGTATGGAAACAAAATATACAAGATCAATGTGATAAAAAAAGTTAAAGGACCAGTAAAGACAATAGATTTGCATAATCAACAAATGAATGAGAAAAAGACAATGCAAAAGCACTTAGGAGTAGATTTACCAAGGAACGGATGCTGCAATCTACCACAGTAGTTTCCGGCTTGCCAGAAACTCAAGATAAGAAGCAGCGGTCATCATACCGCTGCTCCTTAACTTCTATGCCACCTCTGTGATGGCGGACTTCAATCATCCCGACCAGATACGATCGGGATGATTGACACCCCCTGCTAGCGATTGGCCGCGAATGTGCAGGGGGCGGCACTGCACAAGAATTTCACCAGAAATGCTTGTGCAATGTTAAATTCAGACAGCATATGCTGTCGGCATTTAGCGATGTCCAGCGGACATGATTCGCTACAGCAAATCATGTCTGCTCGCCATTTAATAAATTGGCCCTTTAGGGGCATATTTACCAAGCTCCATATGGAGCTTGATGCCCCATGTTTCCGGTGAGCCTTCAGGCTTTGAGGCGGCAGACTGAAATTGACAGAAATCAACCCAATCGAATATGATCGGGTTCATTGACACCCCCTGCTAGCGGCCGTTTAGCCGCAAATCTGCAGGGGGCGGTATTGCACCAGCAGTTCACAAGAACTGCTGGTGCAATGATAAATGCTGAGAGCGTATGCTGTCGGAATTTATCGATGTGCAGCGGACATGATCCGCTATATCGGATCATGTCCACTCGCACCATCATAAATAGGCCCCATTGTCTTAACTTCAAATGAGTAATAGATATTTTTTCTGACAAATTTCAAAGTTATTTCTGTTTCCACTCCTCCTGTGTCATGTGGCAGCCATCAGCCAATCAAAAGTGCATATATGTATATTCTGTGAATTCTTGCACATGCTCAGTAGGAGCTGGTGACTCAAAAAGTGTAAATATACACAGGCTGTGCACATTTACTTAATGGAAGTAAATTGGAAAGTTGTTTAAAATTGCATGCTCTATCTGAATCATGAACGTTTAATTTTGACTTAGCTGTCCCTTTAACTCACTTATCTCTATTGGGTGATAAATCCCTTATGGTTATCATAGCTAGCACCTATCTGCAATTATAATTGAAAAATCTGATGATTACTTTTTTGATATATACATATTTAATAGTTTCAATATCTGACTGGAGCTATACTTTTTAACTTTGTCTTAAATCAGGAAACTGCTATGTCTATTAAAAGGACAGTACATTTTTGCAGTCATAAATTACTATCTGTGCATGTAGTGCTTTCCCCCTCTGCAGTCATATCAGCTACTTTTGGTGATACTTAAATTGCTAAGTTGCCCACAATCCCCTTTGGCTGCCAATGCACAGAAGCCTTTTCCCCTCTTAAAGTTTCATCCAACTGATGTGAGCTCCTGTGCCCCTGCTCAGACTTAAATAGTGAGATTTTGCTGTAGTCTTTCCTATGGAGTGGTCAGTATTTTTATTTGATTGGAATAGCTCAATCCTATTGGCTGATTGCAACAGCCAATAGGATTTTTCCCCTTAATTCCTATTGGCTGATATAATTCTATCAGCCAATCAGAATGTAAGGGACGCCATCTTGGATGGCGTAATTTAAAGGGAAACTTCATTCTTCAACAGACATCGGAAGAGGATGCTCCACGCAGGATGGCTTGAAGATGGACCCGCTCAGCGCCAGATGGATGAAGATAGAAGATGCCGTCTGAATGAAGACTTCTGCCTGCTTGGATGAATACTTCTGCCGGCTTCGATGAGGACTTCTGCCTGCTTGGATGAAGACTTCTGCCACCTGGATGAGGATGGATGTCCGGTCTTCAAAAACTGTAAGTGGATGGTCGGGGGTTAGTGTTAGGTTTTTTTAAGGGTTTGTTGGGTGGGTTTTATTTTTAGCTTAGAATTTTGGGCAGTAAAAGAGCTAAATGTCCTTTTAAGGGCAATGCCCATCCAAATGCCCTTTTCAGGGCAATGGGGAGCTTAGGTTTATTTAGATAAGATTTTATTTAGGGGGTTTGGTTGTGTGGGTGGTGGGTTTTTAATGTTGGGGGGTTGTTTGTAATTTTTTTTCACAGGTAAAAGAGCTGATTTCTTTGGGGCAATGCCCCGCAAAAAAGGCCGGGGAGCGTCGGAATAGGGGTTAATACATTTTTTAAGTGGCGGCGATGTCTGGAGTGGCAGATTAGGGGTTAATAATTTTATTTTAGTGTTTGCGATGCGAGAGGGCCTCGGTTTAGGGGTTAATATGTAGTTTATGGGTGTTAGTGTACTTTGTAGCAGTTTAGTTATGAGTTTTATGGTACAGCTTTGTAACGTAAAACTCATAACTACTTTCAGATGGCGGTACGAATCTTGTGGTTATAGAGTGTACCGCTCACTTTTTGGCCTTCCAGGCAAAACTCGTAATACCAGCGTTATGGAAGTCCCATTGAAAAAGGACTTTTCTTAAAGTGTGGTACTGACATTGTGTGACGGGCAAAAAAGTGTGCGTTACACCTATACCTACAAGACTCGTAATAATAGCGGTGGGGAAAAAGCAGCGTTATACTCACAATGCAAAACTCGTAATCTAGCTGATTGTTTTTTTTACCCCTACTGCTGTCATCAGTCAACTATATTGTAGAAACTACAATCTGCTAACACCAACGAGTGGGAACATTTTCTAACAGCAACTTTATAAGCATCACTTTACAGTGTCAAAACGGAGGAAACGATTCCCTGGAGGAGAACACATAACAGACACCATCTCTACTCCAAAGCTGTTAATATACCTCATACTGGATGAGGTTAAATCAAATGAGTGCGCAATTGTCCCTTATTTTGTGCGTGTGTTTGTGCCTTCATGTGCGCTTGTCCATCCTTGTACTGTTTCATATATATATAATCAATCACCCTTTTCAAAGCTTACTCCCAATTCGTGAAGCAGTGTTATTTTTACTCAGCGCAATCCCCCAGCTAGCTTTCAAAGCACTAGTGAAAATCAATATGGGAGTACTAATCAATTATGGAATTCTGAGGAATAAGCATGTTGATTTTTTACAACATACTGTTTCTCAAAATCAATTCAGCTGATACTTTTTTTTGCTAAATATTCTTCCTATACATTATGAAAAGACACACAAGTTCCAAAGGAAAATGTCTTTTTGTTAGAGCATTTTATTGCAGCATTGTTACACTGAAGGGTCTGTATGTTGATTCATTATTTCTTATATGTGTGTGGTAATTAACTATAGACATATGTGTGTGGTAATTAACTATAGACATATGTGTGTGGTAATTAACTATAGACATATGTGTGTATGTCTTTTTGAAGAATTTGGACAGGGCATAGGTATAGTGGGCATATGTGTGTTAGGTTATCTATTAATGTAAAAGTGCTTAGTATTATTATTTTTAAACTTTATTAGATTGAACAGGTATTTGTTTTGGTGCATCCTAATGTCAACCAATATGGTGGTGGTAATATCAGTGTATTTTGCGCATTCGCTAAATCAGTGTTAACTTCACAAACCTTTTGGAGTATTGTTTAACCATTTGAAACGTTCTGTTTATCGAGTCCTTTTAGTTTTGGAATTGGATAAGTGAAAAATGGCTCAGTGAATGTGTTGTTAAAGGGATATGAAATTCCAAAATATTATTTTTTGATTCAGACAGAAAATACAATTTTGAAAAAGTTTCCAATTTTATTATCAAATTTGCTTTGTTCCCATGATATTCTGTGTTGAAGAAATACCTAGGTAGGCATCTGGGGCCCCATCCGATATGCAGTGTTGCCCCAAAAGCCGGCGATGCCGGTTTTAGCGCGGGTTTGGTATCCTATATACAGCGCCGCATATAAATGCGGCACGTATATTTCACCCGTCGGACGTAGTTTTTTTCCCCATAGACTAACATATAAAACCTGTTCAAATTGGTATCCAATATCCAGCGCAAGGCCTTACGTGGCGTAAATGGAGAAAATATTACTCCATTTTCACCTCTCCATAAAAAGCAGCCGTAGCAGGCCTTGGCTGAGTATGGGAGCACCGTAACTCCCTAAAATGCCTGCAAAAAAAACCCTAACACCTAACGCATGCGCAATGTCTATCTACCTGTCAACCGCAATCCCACACCGCAATACCTAATAAAGTGTATTAACCCCTAAACCGCCGCTCCCAGAGCCCACCACCACCTACATTATATGTATTAACCCCTAAACCGCCGCTCCCAGACCCCGCCGCACCTAAATAAAGTGTTTAACCCCTAAACTGCTGCTCCTGGACCCCGCCGCCACCTACATTAAATTTATTAACCCCTAATCTGACCCTCCTACACCACCGCCACCTACATTAAATATATTAACCTCTAATCTGACCCCCCTACACCGCTGCCACCTACATTAAATATATTAACCTCTAATCTGACCACCTACATTAAATATATTACCCCCTAAACCTAAGTCTAACCCTAACACCCCCTAACTTAATTATTATTTAAATAAATCTAAATAATATTGATATTATTAACTAAATTATTCCTATTTAAAACTAAATACTTACCTATAAAATAAACCCTAAGATAGCTACAATATAATTAATAATTACATTGTAGCTATTTTAGGATTTATATTTATTTTACAGGTAACTTTGTATTTATTTTAGCTAGGTACAATAGCTATTAAATAGTTAATAACTATGTAATAGCTACCAAGTTAAAATAATTACAAAATTACCTGTAAAATAAATCCTAACCTAAGTTACAAATACACCTAACACTACACTATCAATCAATAAATTAATTAAATAAATTAACTACAATTATCTAAAATAAAATACAATTAAATAAACTACACTATATTACAAAAACAAACACTAAATTACAAAAAATAAAAAAAATATTACAAGAAGTTTAATCTAATTACACCTAATCTAAGCCCCCTAATAAAATAAAAAAGCCCCCCAAAATAATAAAATTCCCTATCCTAAACTAAATTACAAATAGCCCTTAAAAGGGCCTTTTGCGGGCATTGCCCCAAAGTAATCGGCTCTTTTACCTGTAAAAAAAAGAAATACAATACCCCTCCCAACATTACAACCCACCACCCACACACCCCTACTCTAAAACCCACCCGATCCCCCCTTAAAAAAACCTAACACTACCCCATTGAAGATCACCCTACCTTGAGCCGTCTTCACCCAGCCGGGCACCCGTGGTCATCCGATGGGGCAGAAGAGGACATCCGGACCGGCAGAAGTCTTCATCCTATTCGGGCAGAAGAGGACATCCGGACCGGCAGAAGTCTTCCTCCTATCCGGGCAGAAGAGGACATCCGGACCGGCAGAAGTCTTCATCCTATCCGGGCAGAAGAGGACATCCGGACCGGCAGACATCTTCATCCAAGCGGCATCTTCTATCTAGAATCCTATCAGCCAATCGGAATTCGAGGGACGCCATCTTGGATGGCGTAATTTACAGGAATATTCATTCGTCGTTAGTCCGTTGGCCGAGAAGGATGTTCCGCGCTGGAGGTTTTCAAGATGGAGCCGTTCCTCGTCGGATGGATGAAGATAGAAGATGCCGCTTGGATGAAGATGTCTGCCGGTCCGGATGTCCTCTTCTGCCAGATAGGATGAAGACTTCTGCCGGTCCGGATGTCCTCTTCTGCCCCATCGGATGACCACGGGTGCCCGGCTGGGTGAAGACGGCTCAAGGTAGGGTGATCTTCAATGGGGTAGTGTTAGGTTTTTTTAAGGGGGGATCGGGTGGGTTTTAGAGTAGTGGTGTGTGGGTGGTGGGTTGTAATGTTGGGGTGGTATTGTATTTCTTTATTTTACAGGTAAAAGAGCTGATTACTTTGGGGCAATGCCCCACAAAAAGCCCTTTTAAGGGCTGGTAAAAGAGCTGATTACTTTGGGGGAATGCCCCGCAAAAGGCCCTTTTAAGGGCTATTTGTAATTTAGTTTAGGATAGGGAATTTTATTATTTTGGGGGGCTTTTTTTATTATTAGGGGGCTTAGATTAGGTGTAATTAGATTAAACTTCTTGTAATATTTTTTTATTTTTTGTAATTTAGTATTTTGTTTTTTTTGTAATATAGTTTAGTTTATTTAATTGTTTTTTATTTTAGATAATTGTAGTTAATGTATTTAATTAATTTATTGATAGTGTAGTGTTAGGTGTATTTGTAATTTAGGCTAGGATTTATTTTACAGGTAATTTTGTAATTATTTTAACTAGGTAGCTATTAAATAGTTATTAACTATTTAATAGCTATTGTATCTAGCTAAAATAAATACAAAGTTACCTGTAAAATAAATATAAATCCTAAAATAGCTACAATGTAATTATTAATTATAATGTAGCTATCTTAGGGTTTATTTTATAGGTAAGTATTTAGTTTTAAATAGGAATAATTTAGTTAATAATATTAATATTATTTAGATTTATTTAAATAATAATTAAGTTAGGGGGTGTTAGGGTTAGACTTAGGCTTAGGGGGTAATATATTTAATGTAGGTGGCGGCGGTGTAGGGTGGTCAGATTAGAGGTTAATATATTTAATGTAGGTGGCGGCAGTGTAGGGGGGTCAGATTAGAGGTTAATATATTTAATGTAGGTGGCGGCGATGTAGGGGGGTCAGATTAGAGGTTAATATATTTAATGTAGGTGGCGGCGGTGTAGGGGGGTCAGATAAGAGGTTAATATATTTAATGTAGGTGGCGGCAGTGTAGGGGGGTCAGATTAGGGGTCAATAAATTTAATGTAGGTGGCGGCAGGGTCCGGGAGCAGCGGTTTAGGGGTTGAACACTTTATTTAGGTGCGGCGGGGTCCGGGAGCGGCGGTTTAGGGGTTAATACATATAATGTAGGTGGCGGTGGACTCCGGAAGCAGCTGTTTAGGGGTTAATACTAGGATAGGTTTATTGCGGTGTGGGCTATGGCGGTTTAGAGGTTAATAATTAGGCTGATTGCGTTGTGGGGGGTTGTCGGTCTAGGGGTTAATACATTTATTATTAGGAGTGAGAGGGGGGATTGCGGATATAGGGGTATACGTGTCGGGCTTATTTTTGGGAGGCAGGTTAGACAGTTACATATGTATTGTTATGTTATGTAATACCCCGATGTGCGAGGTAAAACTACGGGCGGCACGGGTTCCCTCGCTTGCACCAAAAACTACGCCGTATATCGGATCGCGCCCCTGGAGTGCTGCATGGCAGGAAATAGTGCTATCATCTAGTGCTCTTGCAAATGGATAACATTCTTGCAAAACTGCTGCCATATAGGGCTCCAGAAATGGGCCGGCTCCTAAGCATATGTCCCTGCTTTTCAACAAAAGATGCCAAGAAAATGATGAAAATAGAATAGAAGTAAATTAGAAAGTTGTTTAAAATTGCATGCCCTATCCGAATCATCTGAATCATAAAATAAACATTTTGGGTTTCATATCCCTTTAAGTATCAAGAATTTGGATTGTTATCAGCCAAACAGGACTGCCATATGTTATATGGCCATTTTTGTTTTCTACCAAACCAAAACAGTGTTGCTGATAAACAATGAAAATGGAGCTAATTTGCAGATAATTATTAAATGATAGACTGTGATCCATCCTAAGGCATTTAACCCTTGCAAAGGGGTTAAACACATAGTTGAAGTGATCTCCAGAACAGCAATGTACTACTGGGACCTAGCTAAAAACATCTGGTCAGCCAATGGCAAGAGGTGCATGTGTGCAGCCACCAATAACCAGCTACTAGTGCATTGCTTCTCTGGAGCTGACATTAATAAATGATTTAACCCCTTTAGCAGGGGTTAACCACAGTTATATGCAATAATAAAATGCTGTGACACACTACAGAATGTTCTTTTTATGCCCCTTTACATATTTACATTCTCCTTTTTATTTCAGTTTGATTTCTTTATTAATTACCCATTACCACATCTGACGCCTCTACACTCTACATTACATTTCTCACAAGCCTAATCTATTAGTAGAGCAGCCTATCAGTAGGCAGCACAGGCACTGAAATCAGGTCAACATAGAGATTATAATTAATAAAGGGACTAGGAAATGTGAAAACAAACCAACGAAGAAAAAAGAAATGCAATATACCCAACAACACTGAGGCTAAAATAGCAAGTCCACATCATTTTAAATAATTTGACTGTGATATGAACATAATTTATTTTAAAGCGACATAAAACCTACATTTTTACTTTGATGATTCAATAAGACTAATAAGGTATACCAAAGCGCCAACTATATGAAGGCTGGGTCTGTACCAAATGCAATATTATCAAACGATTACAATAAACAATTAATTGAGTGCACAAATAAGTTAAAAACATGGATCTATGTATAAACAATCAAATTTATACAACAATAATAGCTAAATGAATAGTTAAGACAAATAGTTATGTAACAGATATAGCATTTAAAATTGTGCCAACATTGCTCTTAAAAATATTCCTAAAAAATTCCAAATTTAGTATAAGGCTCACAACAGAAATTTAACTTTGTGTTTACCACATACACATACACAAATGTATAATTGTTTTCAGACAGAGCAGGAGCGAGCTGCACTGAGTATAATGGCGCGGTCGGGCCGGGCTGTGACTATACAGCTGGCCCGATGCGCTGTGTGATAAAAACAGACCCGCTCAGAAGAGCACAGAGAGCGGGTCTGAAAAACAGTCATTTTTTAAAAAAATCAAAGGGAATATTAGATTTTATAAAGATAAGGCTAATATAATGTTATATAATTCTGCACTATGTGCAGAATTTTATAACATTATTTTTTAGGTTTACTGGCCCTTTAACTACCCATTGCCCTGAAAAGTGCATTTGTATGAGCATTGCCCTTAAAAGGGCATTTAGCTATTTTGCTGCCCTTAAAAGGGCATTTTGCTCTTTTAAGAAGTGCCCACCCCTAATCTAAATAAAACAACCCCCCCAAAATTTTTAAAAAAACCTAAGTCTAACCCCCAGGTTGGTACTCACAGTTCCTCAAGTCCAGCAGAAAAGTTCCTGTTCCAGATGGTGAAGTCTTCCAAGCAGTGACCTCTTCTTTCTTCTTCCAGGAACAAGCCGGCGCGGAGCAGATGGCGGAGCTGACCGTACACTGAATCTTTAATCGCGTACCTTGAATTCACTATTCAGTGTACAGAAGAGATCGTACGAAGAGGATCCTCCACGCTCCATGGCTCTGCTTTCTCCGGTCTTCAGTTCTAGAGTCGCCTGTCTTCAGCTCCGTGGTCATTGGTCTTCAGCTCCGCCCTCCTTCTCCGCCGGAGTTCTGGAACCGTGAGTACCAACCTGGGGGTTAGACATAGGGTTTTTTTTAATTTTTGGGGGGTTTGCTTTATTTAGATTAGGGATGGGCACTTCTTAAAATGGCTAAATGCCCTTTTAAGGGCAGCAAAAGATCTAAATGCCCTTTTAAGGGCAATGCCCATACAAATGCCCTTTTCAGGGCAATGGGTAGTTTAGGTTTTTTAGTGTTAGGTTTATTTATTTTGGGGTTTTTTTGTAACTGTAAAAGAGCTGTTTAACTTAGGACAATGCCCTGCAAAAAGCCATTTTAAGGGCTATTGGTAGTTTAGCATTAGATTAGGGGGTGTTTTTATTTTGGGGGGGCTTTTTTATTTTCATAGGGATTAGGTTTAATTTTTTTATTTTTGATAATTTGTTTATTATTTTCTGTAATATTAGATTTTTATTTTCTGTAATTGTATCTTAATTTAAACTTTTTTTTTAATTTTTAAAGTAATGTTAGGTTTTTTATTTTAATAGTTAGTAACTTTTTTTTTATTTAGGTAATTTGGGTTAATTTAGGGGATGTTAGGTTAGGGGGTGTTAGGTTAGGGGGCTTAGTAATTTAATTATAGTTATAATAGGTAGTTTGCGATGTGGGTTAATGGCGGTTTAGGGGTTAATATTTTAATAGGGACTTTGCAATGTGGGTTAATGGTGGATTAGGGGTTAATACATGAGGTAGTTTGCGATGTTGGGGTTGGCGGATATAGGGGGTTAATAATTTAATTATTACTTGCAATGTGGGTTTGATGGCAGATATAGGGGTTAATAGTTTAGTTAGGCATATTGCATTGTATGGGGTTGTCGGTTTTGAGGTTAATACTTTTATTAGTTCCGATGTGGGTTTGATGGCGGATATAGGGGTTTTACGTATCGGGTTTATTTTTGTGAGGCATGTTAGACATTTATGGGCTCCAGAAATTTGTATTTACAGTCATTTCTGGACATCGCTAGTTTATCCAACTTACGCCACTTTATGAACTGCCGGCACCCTATATGTAATACCCCGATGTGCAAGGTGAAATTACGGACGGTGCAGGTTGCAGCGCTTGCGCTGAAGCCTGCGCCGTATATGTAATCTCGCCCCCGGATTGTCAGAGACAGTTTACTAATGTTGTGAACCTTTCTTATTCTCCGCACAATCCTGGACCTGGAAGGGGCAGAATGCCAGTGCACCTTGTGCCACCTTATTTTTAATGATGGATTTGCAATGAGCATGTTCTTAGTATGTATGATTCCTTCAGGCATTTAAGACAGATTGTTCTACAACAGACTGGTTTATTCAAGACACAGACAATTTAGAATGAAATGGTGAAGTCAAAGTGATGTGGCTCACACAATTGGGTACCTTAAGTGGTTAAATAGAAGAACAGCTTTGAAGACAGCTGCAGGACTTGGATGAAAAGCAACAGCATGGTGAGTCGTAGCAATGCTTTGGATGTTTAGTCCAGTAGTAAAATGTCACTTTAAGATCACACAGACTTATTAATGATGACATCATTGCACATATTATACATGTGTTAAAATCATATCTGCTGCACAGTTGAATGTTTCCTGTCATCATCCGCAAGTAGCCTTCAAGGCTGCTGTGAACCATTAAACATGTAATAAGTCTGGCATAAGCTTGTATCTATACAATTCCCTACAGGAATACTTCTCACTAAAGGTCTGATAATCAAAAACTCACTGTATGGAGAAAAATCATGCACAATCTTTGGGGGCTTTTTTTGACCATTATATTGTAATGTAGGGGACACGGCTTCCCACCCAGAACCCTGTATAGCGAGATAAACAGCTATTTAACTATCATTTTATGGATATAATCTCACCAGAGCAGAGAGCTTTAGATCATCAAGCACTTAGGGGGCCGATTTTCTAAAGCTCTCCAGATCAGACGTGATAATTCCCGCTGACCCTCGCAAGGGCTACCCTGGTGAAATTGTAAAAAAAAAGGTGCAGCCACTACGAGAGGCAAGAGGGCCCCTATATAAAGTAATGGAGCCTGCTGAAAAGTTAGCCATGAATAGGGGGCGCACTTTAAAAAATAAATCCTGCAGGCAATATAAATGTATCCACCAATCAGCAAACCCTACCAAGGTGATGAACTAAAAATGGGCCGGCTCCTAAGCTTTCATTCTTGCTTTTCAAATAAAGATAGCAAGAGAATGAAGAAAAAATGATAATAGGAGTAAATTAGAAAGTTGCTTAAAATTGCATGCTCTATCTGAATCATGAAATAAAAAATTGGGCTTCATATCCCTTTAATATCCCACAGAAGACAGTGTCTGCAAGTTTTCTGTGTTACAGTAGGGAGTACTATGAATATTGCACTTTTTTAAAAGAAGGTTTTTAAACACTGTACTGTATATATTCATCCGCTACAGTCGCACAAAACTGTAAGTTCTCACTGTACTTCAAATATCATAGTCGCACTGTACCAAACCTGATATTAAAACTAAATAAATTTAGCACAGTGCACTATTAGAAGAAACGCGTAACTTTAGAAGAACCACTTGTTTAAACTCCCTTATATAGTGCATATATATTTTTCAATATTACTGATGATTTGGCAAAATATTGAAATACATACTTGTAAACTTTAAGGTACATGGAAGTATTTTTTTATTCTGTTTCATCTAAAAAGGGTATTTTAAATTGTATTCAAATTCTTAAACTGATTTTGAGTTGCTCCTATCAACCTATGAATAGTGGATGCTTCAGTACCAGCTGTACTAGTTTCAATAATAAGTTAAAACATAAAGACACCCATTTGCATTTGGCAAGAAAATTGGTCAGATAAAGAGAGTTAAACAATATATCGATTTGTGATGATGAGTCAGTCTGGCATTGGGTTACTTACTGGGACATTAAACACTAAGGGCCAGATTACTAGTAGAGTGGTATTTAACGCTCCTGCTTGCACACTAACTCTGATAGAAGTAAGTTTTATACTTGCTTTGGGTAGCGCTTGTATTACAAGTTGAAAGTAAACAGTTTTGGCTCGAGTGCTAACCAGACGCAAACAAAAACCCGAAGTTAGGATATCGAGCACGTTAACTTATTTTTTTGCTTAATGAAGTAAAAAAGTGGAAAACACCTAACACCCTACTTAAGAGCAAACCCGATCGCACTTGAGAATTCAAGTGTGCTAACTTGACATAAAAATATTAATATTTCACATTTCAATGTTCTTCACATACATATATTTAATGTTTTTTTGGTACCATATATATCTATACCTATATATATATATATATATATATATATATATATATATACATGATTATATATAGGTATAGATGTATATATATATATATATATATATATGAATATCTATTTATAAATACATATTCTGCTATGTGGAGAACATTGAAATATGAAATATTTACAGTAAATACACATTATAACAATTTATTAAAAATGAATATTACATAAATATGCTTTAACATGTTTTCATCTACTTGACTGCAAAGGGCTCCAATGCACACACACACACACATATATATATATATATATATATATATATATATATATATATATATATATATATATATATATATATATATATATATATATATATATTCCTCAATCCATGCACTCCAACCTTTCTGATTCTTCTGTATAGCCCGGGTGTTTACTCAATCAATCTTTATACACATCCATGCGAAATAGTGGGCACTCACAGGTCTTGATAATTTTTATATCATTTTATTATCGATGCAACAATCACATAAGTCGACATTTCGGCTCCACACTTGAGCCTTTTTCAAGACAATCTATAATGTTAATATTTACAAATTAATATACATAAAACATTACATTGTGTGAACTCATATATAATACAAAAATGAAACACTACTTTTATTTCCTTTCAATATACCATTACCCTGTGTTGAATACAAACAATTTTCTTTTAGAAATTAAAACATATAAAATGTCTCAAATTAACTTTCTTAAAGGGACATTGAACCCAATTTTTTTCTTTCATGATTCAGATAGAGCATGCAATTTTCAGCAACTTTTTTTTTTTCCTTTTTTTTTTGAGTTTTAAAAAAAGTTTAATGTTCCAAAATGAGATTCTTTTGTAGAAGTTTGTTAAATACGTTGAATTTTTGAATACTTTACTGCAACACTTGACATGACAACATTTATTAAAGTACAATATCACATTGAATAATCGTGCAGTGTAAAAAGGTAAATGTGAAATCTATGTAGCTATGTGAAGATTCTAATATTTAGCTTTGAGCACTGAGCTGCAGTGTTTGTATTTCAAAACCCACAGTTTATATTCTCTTATTTTAGGTATATATTTCTAATAAGGTTTTTTACAAGCATGTCATTAGAAAAAAAAACATCTGCTGGCAATTGCAGCCTTAACAAAGTTAAGACTATTTTCAACAGCAAAAAACTTGAAATGCTTTCTTTCTGATTTATATATAAACAAGTTTCAAGTGTAATAATTTAAAAATTATAAGAGCCCATTATGTCCAGAATCTCAATAAGAGCCACCAATAAGAGAAGTGGGTGTTAACACAAAGCAAACTGCAGTACACTGAACAAAAAACATATCAAGAAAATATAAGAAAAAAACAACCAAACACAGCAACTTTCTAATTTACTTCTATTATCAATTTTTATTCGTTCTCTTGCTATATTTATTTGAAAAAGAAGGCATCTAAGCTTTTTTTTGGATATCAATTTTTTAATGGTGGAGGAATTTATCTACCAATCAGCAAGAACAAACCAGGTTGTTCACCAAAAGTGGGCCGGCATCTAAACTTCCATTCTTGCATTTCAAATAAAAATACCAAGAGAATGAAGAACATTTGATAATAAGAGTAAATTCGAAAGTTGCTTAAAATGTCATGCTCTATCTGAATCACAAAAGAAAAATATTGGGTTCAGTGTCCCTTTAATTGTATATGTAACAGGTACCTGAATAGTGTCCAACATCATATGTTAATGACCTGGATAAGCTACTATGATAGTATTGTTACTTTTATTAACACATTTCACAGCTTGGCTCAGTTATTACAATTCTGTCGCTATATTTATATAAGTTAACTGCATCAGTTGTTACAATAAAAAACATAATTGCTGCATTTTGAGTGTTACATGCTCTCCCTAACGTGTCATGATACATAGGCAGACTCTGTATCGTTTTCAAATTTACCTGCCCGTTTAGTGAACAAAAAATACTTTAACAGTTGTTGCCAGTTTTGTCTATATACATATTTACTAAGCCTTAGTCTATAAGTCAGACTTTCAAATGTATACATTTTGAATTACAGCAGTCATTACTTCATGCTTTTTTGAGCACATACCTTTTAAATTTGTTTGGTGTGTTCAAATCGCCATTCCCGAATGCTGTGTGTCTCTGGCTACTAACCCCTGGCTTAAAATACTCGCGGTTCAACAATCTATGGTGATGCAAATCGCATCACTATTGGGAGGCGTGCCTCAACAGCTGATGGGAGACGCTCATAATAACAGCCATTCTATCATAGCCGAGTTTGTGAATTACCCTTAACCATTAGAGCTTCTTGTTAAGGCCCCCAGTTATTTAGAGAAAAGAATAGTAACTTATTCTTTGGTAAGAAAGTAGATGAAAAAAACCCATATACAGGTTATATCCGTTTTGAACTTAGGAATTAAGTTATCTATAATTGTGCTAAACAAACACCGCTATCCCCTTTGTGTTATAGATTTATACTCATACAGAACACTTTCTTTGCAGGCTATATCTAATTCTAATACAATGAATCTATGACGACGAGTATAATGTTGATATTTAAAAAGAACCTTGTACACAACATGAATAACATTATTTATACACTAAAGTAGTCTAGTGAATATTTGATATTAACCATAGTCCGTAGGGACCCATGTTGAAGATGTTATTTTTCAAAAGGCATACTGGCTATTTAAAATGATGATCATTAATAACTCATATTCTGAATAATAAGGTGAACAGCAATAACAGTTGCTCTTAATCACATAATAACAAATACTCTTAATAAAATAATGAGAAATCCAAATACATATTGAGGCCCCTTGGATGCATTGTGTCTAATCTATGGATCCATTGTGCCTCTCTTTTTAATAGTTCCTCATCCCTATTGCCTCCTTTCTTGAGGGGGTATTCTATCTATTAGCATTGTTCTAAGCATAGATACTGTGTGCTTGTTTTCAAGAAAGTGACGAGCTACCGGTTGTTCGTTCATACTATCTCTATATGCTGCTCTTATCGTGCTTTTGTGATTGGCTAAACGTTCTTTGAAGTGGGTACAGGTTTTTCCTACATAGTGTTTCCCACATGGGCAAACTATTATATACACTACGTAATCGGAGGTGCAAGTTAATCTATGTCTGATATTAAATTTCTTAGATTTATGAGGGTGTGAGAGAGAATGTATTCCCAGAAATTAGAGTATTGCAGGTAACGCAGCTCCTACATTTAAAACAACCTACTTTTCCTTTAGGTAACCAGTTTTGGGATTCACAGGAAACATCATTTTTAACTAGTAACGTTTTAAGACTTTTGCCTCTGCAAAAGGTAAAGATGGGTTATTAGACAAAATAAACCAGTTCTTAGCTAAGTTTTTTTTTTGCTTGAGCTCTAGTAGTAAGCATTTGTTGGTCTAAGTGTGCAATTTCCTCCCATATTCTAGTGATGTCCGGTTCTTTGTAACCTCTCTGTAAGAACCTATTCTTCATAAGATTATATTGGGCCAATTTATCTTTCTCATTTGTGTTGTTCCTTATAATCCTTGTGAGTTGAGATTTTAATGGTAGCTTTGAAATTTCAATAGGGTGTTTCTGTCTGTCGGTTTGGAATACAATTTAGTTTGCAATTTGCAGGAGTTATGTGTATAGGTCTTATATAAACATAGGTCTAAATGTTTAATCTCATTCTTGACATATTCCATAGTGAACTGAACATTAGTTAAATGTCCATTTAATTTGTTATACCATTCAGTCAATTCTATCTCAGTACCACCCCATATTATGAGCAGGTCGTCTATATATCTACAGTATAGTAGAATATTGGGGTTATTATCCGAAAAAACATATTTCTCCTCATACCAGGCCATGAAAAGATTGGCAAATGCAGGGGCCATTGGGGAACCCATAGCGGTGCCTATGAGTTGTAAATAGTAAATGTTCTCATATCTAAAATAGTTATGAGTTAAACAAATGTTTAAAAGTTAAATTATGAATTCTATGGGAGGACCCATATATTGTGGGTTTGTGACTAGTTTTTGCCTAACTGCCTCTAATCCTAGTGAATGCGGTATAATAGTATAGAGGCTAGCTACGTCTAGCGTAACCAATATGACATCCTTGTTAAACATGTGTTGATTAAGTACTTTAATTAGGTCCATAGAGTCTAATAGGAAGGCTTTCGTTTTCTTAACAGTGTCCTGTAGGTGGTAATCCACATACTGGGCAACACTCTGGTATAAGGACCCTATTGAGGAAACTATTGGACGTCCTGGGGGATTCAATGGATATTTATGTACTTTAGGAACAGTATAGATGAAGGGATATCTTGGGTATTCAGTGACCAAAAATTTAAACACACGCTCATCTATAAAGCCACTATGTAGTGCCATACTAAGTGTGTTATCTAGAGTCTTCTTATATTCCCTGGTGGGATTTTTTGTCAAAGTCAAATAGGTCTTATTGTCACTCAGCTGTTGTAATAGTTCTTTGTGATAATATGAGTGGTCCAGAATAACAACTGCACCGCCTTTGTCTGCACTGCGAATGACTATAGAGTTATCTTTTCTTAGATTGTTTAATGCTTTCCATTCTTGGCTACTTATGTTGCTATATATTTTTAGGGATATCTTTACAACCCTGTTGGATTTTCCTACTGCAAATGTTAGTATATGTTTTAATGGCCGGATGGGTGTTAGGTGGCTCAAACTTGGATTTAGTATTAAATTTTGCCTGAGATGCAGTGTAAGTGGAATTAGATTTTTGATATATATATTTGAGTTTTAATTGTCGTTGTAATCTACATAGGTCTATTTGATTGGAAATTCATCAATTTTGGGTGTAGGAACATAGTTCAATCCTTTACTTAGTAATGAAACTTCTTCAGCACTAAGTATCCTTTGACTAAGATTAATGATTACACATTCATCTGTTAGGTCTTTGATTTTGTGGTTGTACCACCAACCCCATCTGTCGTAAGCTCTATGTCTTTGCCTACCTCCTTTTTGAATAAAAAGGGTGTTTGTTTTGGGACTTGGTCTGTATTCTTCGTGTCTCCCTATTTGTGTTCGTGTCTGCTTCACTGTATTCAGGGCCACTGGAATCACCTCCACTTGTGTCTGTTGTTGATATGTTTTGCTGGGTTTGTTTATCCTTAAACCTCTTTCTATAGTGTGTTGGTTTCCCACTTAACCAGGGGTAAACCAGTTTCTCCTTATAATCTAGTTCTACAGTGTGTAGTTTTTTGTTTTTAAAGTTTATCAGAAAATGTTCTGTATGAGTATAAATCTATAACACAAAGGGGATAGCGGTGTTTGTCTAATTACTACAACAGCATCTTACTCAGAACTTTATAACTATTCTCTGCTACAAGTTGTCATAGCTGAAATATCCTCTTCCGAATATGTTAATATATTCAGAACTCTGCATCTATATGTTCAGTTAAACAGTTTTCCTGTGATTCTCCAATATATGCACAAACAGTATTTAATGCCTTAAACTTGCAACTTTTCTATCACCTGTGCTGCTCTGCTTATTACTGACATACAATTCTATATAGTATTATGTACTGTGAACCTGCAACAAACCTTAGTTTGCATCTATGAGTCAATCTTCTACCAGTTTACTCTGAAGCCTGAATATCTTACATTGCTATATTTTTCCATTCATGAATCCTGCAGCTACTCCTATTAACTATGTCACAGTATCAATTTATGTTTCCATTAAAGCCAGACTATATTGTAAATACATGTTTCACTCTCCATGAATTCTACAATAACATCTTGCAACTATGAATCACAGAATATCATCTATCCACGTCCAGGATACTCTTCCCCGGGTCAGGGGTCGGTGTCTCCAATTCCCTACCACTGCCCCGAGGGTCTGTGTCCTGAGCGCATATACACCGGAACATGACAGACTTATAGACTAAGGCTTGGTAAATATGTATATAGACAAAACTGGCAACACCTGTTGAAGTATTTTTTTTTTAACTAAACAGCAGTTAAAGTGACAGTCAAGTCCAATTTTTTTTTTTCATGTTTCAAATAAGGCATGTAATTTTAAACAACTTTCCAATTTACTTTTATCACCAATTTTGCTTTGTTCTCTTGGTATTCTTAGTTGAAACTAAACCTAGGAGGTTCATATGCTAATTTCTTAGACCTTGAAGGGCGCCTCTAATCTAAATGCATTTTGATAGTTTTTCACCACTAGAGGGCATTAGTTCACGTGTTTCATATAGATAACATTGAGCTCATGCACATGAATTTACCATGGAGACAGCTCTGATTGGCTAAAATGCAAGTCTGCCAAAAGAACTGAAATAAGGAGGCAGTCTGCTGAGGCTTAGATACAAGGTAATTACAGAGGTAAAACGTGTATAATTATAACTGTGTTGGTTATGCAAAACTGGGGAATTGGTAATTAAGGGATTATCTATATCTTTTAAAACAACAAAAATTCTGGTGTTGACTGCCCCTTTAAATTTGAAAAGGATACAGAGTCTGCCTATTTATCACAACACGTTAGGGAGGGCATGAAAATCTAAAAAATGCAGCAATGATGTTTTTTATTGTAACAACTGATGCAGTTAACTTATATAAATATAGCAAAAAAGTAACAATACTATCATAGTAGCTTATCCAGGTCATTAACATATGATGTTGGACACTATTCAGGTACCTGTTACATATACAATTAAGAAAGTTCATTGGTTATATTGAAAGGGAATAAAAGTAGTGTTTCATTTTTGTATTATATATGAGTTCACACAATGTATTGTTTTATGTATCTTAATTTGTAAATATTAATATTATTGATTGTCTTGAAAAATGTCTAAATATGTAAACATATGTATTTATGTGTTTATATGTGTATATATGTCTGTAAATACATATACTGTATACACATAGAAATATATATGTACACACATACACACGCACACACACATATATATATATATATATATATATTTACATATTTAGACAAGTATATATATGTTTGTATCTCTATGTTTGCCTGCCTTGTAAATACATGTTTCACTCTCCATGAATTCTACAATAACATCTTGCAACTATGGATCACAGAATATCATCTATCCACGTCCAGGATACTCTTCCCCGGGTCAGGGGACGGTGTCTCCAATTCCCTACCACTGCCCCGAGGGTCTGTGTCCTGAGCGCATATACACCGGAACATGACAGACGTATAGACTAAGGCTTGGTAAATATGTATATAGACAAAACTGGCAACACCTGTTGAAGTATTTTTTTTTTCACTAAACGGCAGTTAAAGTGGCAGTCAAGTCCAATTTTTTTTTTCATGTTTAAAATAAGGCATGTAATTTTAAACAACTTTCCAATTTACTTTTATCACCACTAGAGGGCATTAGTTCACGTGTTTCATATAGATAACATTGAGCTCATGCACATGAATTTACCATGGAGACAGCTCTGATTGGCTAAAATGCAAGTCTGCCAAAAGAACTGAAATAAGGAGGCAGTCTGCTGAGGCTTAGATACAAGGTAATTACAGAGGTAAAACGTGTATAATTATAACTGTGTTGGTTATGCAAAACTGGGGAATTGGTAATTAAGGGATTATCTATCAGGGCCGGACTGGGAAATCAGACCAGCTCTGGAAATTTGTATAGACAGGCCCAACCCCGCCCCCTCCAACATAGTCACGCCCCCTCCAACATAGTCACGCCCCCTCCAAGCCAGCCAACGTTTTCCCTTCAACACACATATATATATATATATATATATATATATATAATAAAAAATACAAATAGTTACACAGCATACACATACATGCAGACACACAACATACACATGCATACATGCAGACACACTATATACACTTGCATACAGACGCACACCACAACATACACATACATGCAGACACAAAACCTACATATACAAACCGACACACACATACATGCAGGCACAAAACATACACACACCACAGAGTATAGGATTTTTAGGTGGCTAATTAAAATACCTAGAAAAGCAAAACATTGACCTCTTTTGACACTGTGACTTGATGCCACATGTATGGGTCACTCACAGAGTACCCCCCCTTGCCTTGATGCTGCAGCAGCAGCACCCAGATGCCCCAGCTTCAGATTTCACTCACTGCACAGTGCACACTGACTGACAGACACTGAAAGTGCAATAAAATGATGCCCCCAGCCCCACTGCAATAAAATGAAGCCCCATCTCCCCTGCAATAAAATGATGCCCCCAACAAAAATATGATGCCCCCAGCACAAAAATTATTCACCATCTCCCCTGCAATAAAATGATGCCCCCAGGCCAAGCCCCACTGCAATAAAATGATGCCCCCAGCCCCACTGCAATAAATGAGGCCTCTAGCAATAAAATGAAGCCCCACTGCAATAAAAATATGCCCCAGCTCCCCAGCACAAAAATGATGCCCCCTGCAATAAAATGATGCCCCCAGCACAAAAATGATGCCCCATCTCCCCAGCACAAAAATGATGCCCCTGCAATAAAATGATGCCCCCAGCAATAAAATGATGCTCCATCCCCCTGCAATAAAATGATGCCCCATCCCCCTGCAATAAAATGATGCTCCATCCCCCCTACAATAAAATGATGCCCCATCCCCACAGCAATAAAATGATGCCCCATCCCCACAGCAATAAAATGATGCCCCATCTCCCCTGCAATAAAATGATGCCCCCAACAAAAATATGATGCCCCCAGCAATAAAAAGATGTCCCCAACCCCCTGCAATAAAATGAAGCCCCCCTGCAATAAAATGAAGCCCCCATCCCCCTGCAAAAAAATGATGCCCCCAGTCCCCCTGCAATAAATGATTCCCCCAGCCCCACTGCAATGATGCCCCCAGCTATAAAATTAAACCCCCAGCCCCCTGCAATAAAATGATGCCCAGTCCCCCTGCAATAAAATGATGCCCCATCCCAACTGCAATAAATGATGCCCCCAGCAATAAAATGAAGCCCCCAGCCCCCTGCAATAAAATGATGCCCCAGCCCCACTGCAGTAAAATGATGCCCCAAGCCCCACTGCAATAAAATGATGCCCCCAGCATGTAGAATGTAGAGTTCATCACAAATACAGAAAATAAAACACAGCAAATAAAAACCGTCTGCTCGCCACCCTGGTGCAGGGACAAAACCAAAACCAAACAAGTGTTTAATTTGCCCAATGGTGGAACAGACATCCTCTCCTTCACTACCAGAGTCATTAATTAAATGAAGTTAAGAAAAATATCTGGTGTATATACAATACATACAAATATTAGATAAAATACATGCTTGTTTTGGGCAATTAATTAGGTTCAAAGTGACAATATGGAAGATAACTATTGGAACCAAATGCAAGTCTCATGAAGAATAAGATGCTGGAGTGATGTTTTCAATCATTAATAAGGCGGTTACGGCTATTACCCTCTTTAATAAAGTGACTACTGTCTCTTTTTGTAAAGATAATTCAAAACCAATCAATAAAAGCACAAAGGTTTGGAGAAAATAGAGAATTTAAAAACAAGACACCTTATTCGAACAGATGCTAATGGGAAAACACGTGAGCTTTGGGTTGAAGAAAAGTAATCTCAAATGTCAAATTTATAAACACTTGTAACCACATTAAAAAGCTGCAAGTTATTCATAAACCGCCGTAAGAATTTCCAGGCTCTAGAAGCTATTTTTCATAAAGAAGTTGTGAAACTTGCAGTAAGCATCCCCGAAGTGCCACTCGTTATGAAGAGCATATATAAAATTTACCAGAGTGTTAAATGCAGCCATCATCCATGGAAGCAGAAGCATCTGGGAAAGCCTGAAACTACCCAAGTAGTCTGCTGTCACAACAGAAACATTACTGACCTGGCATAAGGCTTCCCCAAACTGTCTGTGCGATCTGGCTCAGAGTCTCACAGACAGCCTCTCTGCAGAGTTAGGTGTCGCCGGACGCCGGTTGGAGGGTGAGTGCTGCAGCCGCGTGTGTGAAGGCTGTGGTCGCGTAACTCGCGTTCAGAAGTGGCACTGGCAACTGGCAAGTGGGTCATGTGACGGCGGGTGCTGACGTCACTGCCTGCCTGTCTGTCACTCACCGGTGCCGGGCGGGCAAAAAATTGCGGGAAATTTTGTTTAAAAAAAATAATAAAAAAATATATATTGTTTTTGTTTGAACCGGTGTGGTGGGCGGAGCAAAGGGCACTAGTGGCAGCCTAACAGCCGCACTGATCAGGGCAAAAAAAAAATCAATCAGCCACCCGCATCAAAAATGTGCTGCTCTCAGACGGCCGGCAGCCCACCGGGATTTTTCCCGGTATCCCGGCTGCCCAATCCGGCTCTGTTATCTATATCTTTTAAAACAACAAAAATTCTGGTGTTGACTGTCCCTTTAAATTTGAAAAGGATACAGAGTCTGCCTATTTATCACGACACGTTAGGGAGGGCATGAAAATCTAAAAAATGCAGCAATGATGGTTTTTATTGTAACAACTGATGCAGTTAACTTATATAAATATAGCAAAAAAGTAACAATACTATCATAGTAGCTTATCCAGGTCATTAACATATGATGTTGGACACTATTCAGGTACCTGTTACATATACAATTAAGAAAGTTCATTGGTTATATTGCAAGGGAATAAAAGTAGTGTTTCATTTTTGTATTATATATGAGTTCACACAATGTATTGTTTTATGTATATTAATTTGTAAATATTAATATTATTGATTGTCTTGAAAAATGTCTAAATATGTAAACATATGTATTTATGTGTTTATATGTGTATATATGTCTGTAAATACATATACTGTATACACATAGCAATACATATGTACACACATACACATGCACACACATATATATACAGGTGGCCCTCGTTTTACAACGGTTCAATTTACACTGTTTCAGAATAATAACCTTTTTTTCCAGTCATGTGACTGCTATTGAAAAGCATTGAGAAGCAGTGCATTTATTAAAATAGCCAGTAGGTGGAGCTGTCCGCTTGTGTTGCAGCAAAGCCAAGCAAGCTGAAATGAATCAGTTTAACCAGACCTAAGCTATTGAGCAGATTTCAAAGGAACAAGATCTTCCTGTCTATAAATCAGTCCAGATTGGAATGCATAGAAAGAACTGTTTGCAGAAAAAGGCAAGTGAAGTCTGTATTGTGTGATTATTTTATTAGGTTTATAATGCTGTTTAGCAAATGTTATTGTTCATTTAACTTAGTTTAATTATATATTGCCTGAGGAAACAGAGTAACTGCTGAGAAACACGTTGCATATCTGGGGGTACAGACTGTGCATACCCACCAGCTTTTAACACTGTATTGTTTGAATTTTATATGGTTTTAATAAATCAGTTTTTAAACTACAACAGTGTTTACAAGCCCTAATTGCCAGGTGCACATATGTGTTGGGCCTACTGTTTGGTTCATCACTGTGAGTGTGTTTGAGCTGTCCCTGGACTATGTGCAGCTGTCTGGAGGAGGTGAGCTGACACCTTTATACTGCCAGCCTGCGTCTACTAGCACATAAGGGTGCTCTATGAAAATTATTGGATAATGTGTAACACACTCTGATACAATATATCTAAAGCCAAGAACCTCTAGGACCCATTACTATCATACGGGTCTTACATACGGGTTATGAGAATCATTTAAAAGGAACATTCTGACTCCACGAAAACATTCTTGATAAAGGCACTCACAGTGCTGAAACGCGTAGATAGGAAGCTGTGGAGTCTGTTTACACTTTCCATTGTTACCCATCATCTATCGATAGCACCCAGGAAAAGATCCAGGAGGATCCAGGAAGATCAAGGAGGCAATTGTTACACTGTTACAAGACAGTGAAGCAGCTGTGAGTACTTCCGCCACGCATCTACACACATACGCTGGCCAGGGAGCGCAGCTAATAAGCCTGTCACACAGCTGAAGATTCACATTGAACATTTCATAACTATCACATCGATATAAAATATTCTTAAATAAGAAAATTTGTCACTTTGTTGCAAAGAAGCCAATTCAAAGAAATTCACGTATTCACCAGTTCACTTAATCATGAACTATATATCACCTGCACTTTAACACAGTACGGCAGAACAGCAAATTGCCCTGTCTTTTACTCACTGCAACCCACGGAGCTCAACTCAGTGCACGCAATAGGAATCTGCCTACACACTTTCAACGGGACTATTTCATTCACAAAGGATACCCTTACTCATTAGTCTTAAGTCACACATGGACATTATCGGAGAAATTACTAGTTAATCTTATTTACTTACAGGGGACTTAGTATTGCACCTTATCTATGTGATATTACATCGCTGAACAGTCATAGTAAATTAACAGCGATTGAATTGTGAATTGTAAATCTATGTTGCTAATTTTTTCTTCATCATTTTATTTAGTTGTGGCCACAACTTATTATTGTTATTTAATTATTTTTTATTAAAATAGCTTATATTATCCCTTTCTATATTTGTTTTTTATTATACATACTGATATATATCTAATTTTATTACACATTGTATTATACATATTGAGATTCAATCTCTTTTAACAATTGTTGGTTCTCTCAGCTGTTTACACAGCGCCTCTCTTACACCCAAATTTTTGTTTTCTCTAGTGGACTGAGTAGGGAGATATCAGTCTTATTTAGAGAGGCTAAGAGGGTTAGACTTAGTCCAGACTCTTGTTTTTTGATTAGTTTAATTATATATTCTGTGTTGTGTGATTATTTTATTAGGTTTATAATGCTGTTTAGCATTTAAAGTCTTCATTTCAAAACTTTAAAAATAATGCATTAGGTGTTACTTATGACAATTTTGAGAGGGGCCTGGAACCTATCTCCCTCACTTCACATTGACTTACATTATAAACTGGGTTTCAATTTACAATGATTTCAGTTTACAACCATTCCTTCTGGAACCTAACCCTGGCGTAAACTGAGGGCTACCTGTATATATATATATATATTTACATATTTAGACAAGTATATATATGTTTGTATCTCTATGTTTGCCTGCCTTTTTTTTCTAGCACCTAAAACCTCATATCTATTGAGCCAGTATAACTTTTTTGTGCAATATTATTTTTAAAATAATTTTTATTTGATAGTGTTATTAGGAGTGTTAACTGTACTTTGTAATGTATTTTGGATGTGTCTTGTGACACTTTCTTGTCTCACAAAACAGTTAACCAGAGCTCTGAGGATACACTTTCTTGATGCGCATTAACTTCAAGTGTGCTCAAGCAATCGCGTCATGATAAACCCCTTTTCCCTTGTGCGTTACTGTTAGCATACTACCCGTAATCTGGTCCTTTATACATTTAACGCACCTCCCTCTAATTAAAGGGACAGTGTTCAGTAAAATAGTTTTTTCCTTAATGTTTTTCCAAAAACTTGTTATACCCGCTGAAAAACATAAAGTGTATGATACATTTCTTCTTTAAGTTTATTTTGTATATTAAATAACAGGTTTTGCTCTTTGAAACCACCACCCATTAAAAGGGGCTGTCCTTGCAGGAAAATCAGATCTCCTTATTTTATTACTTTCTATACACACACACATGGTTATCTCTATCTGTTTACCAAAGCCCAATACTTAGGCTCTTAGATGATCTAAGTAATCTCGTTGGTACAGTGAGGCCCTTAATACTTCATTACAGAAACTATCAGTATAGGTAGGGATACCATAGGCAACATCAGCTATTTCAAATGCTGAAATAAAGGTAAATATATATATATAATGGAAAAATTGGGAAATAATTAATGGGGGGGGGGATTAGGGTACACTGTCCCTTTATGGGTGCAGCAATTTTGGAGTTGCTGCAAACACATTTGCACGGGAATGCAGCAAAAGTGGGAAATGACCTTAATACTATGCTTATAAAATGTATTGTATTTGATGTTAATTTAAAATTGTTTCCATGTACTTTGGTGAAAATCAGAGCAAAAAAGATCTAATACTTGATTCCTAACCTCTCCTTTTTCTGTGTTAAAATTAGAAATCCATAAGTTAAAATATTTATATCAAAAGTACTAACTGTGAATTGTGTAAGGATTGAAATGCTGGTTTGATTTTTGCAGAGCAGGAAAAATGATTAACACAGAGGGTTTAGCAATAAGACCAAAATCTAGGCCAGTGTTTTCAAAAGAGTATCCTTTAAAAAAATAGTTTCAGAATGTTCTCGTTTACTCATCTTAACTGCTATGGAAACGCTGTGGGCCAGATTACAAGTGGAGCGCTAATTAACGCTCCTAAGCAGGGAACTGTATTTGCTTGTGCGCTAACCTGACGAGCGCAAAAAGACGAACTTACTATATCGCGCGTGCTTTCACGTATTCCCCCTTAGAAGTCAATAGAGAAAAAAAAAGTGGAAAAAAACCTTAACACCCCACTCTTGCGCAAACCCGATTGCATATTCTCGTGTGTGCTAACCTGACATGAAAATATGAAAATTTCACATTCCAATGTTTTTCACATAGAAGAATATGTCCTATTTATTCAAAAATAAATATTTCTACAAATATCCAAGAAATTATATTAAAATATATTCACACACATCCAGGGAGTTTCTACTCCTGCACTGTTACTTACATATGTGGAATTTCTTGGATGTATAATTATTAGGCTGATTGCACTGGTAATTACTACTATCAGTGAGAGTGCCCTTTCTGCCCAGTATTTTATTTATATATATTTATATATATATGCAGAGGGGCCTATTTATTATAGTGGATCATGTCCGCTGCACATCGATAAATGCCAACAGCATACGCTGTCGGCATTTATCATTGCACCAGTAGTTCTTGTGAACGCCGCCCCCAGCTGATTCGCGGCCAGCAGGGGGTGTCAATCAACCCGATCATATTCGATCTGGTTGATTTCTGTCAATTTCTGTCCGCCACCTCAGAGCAGGCGGACAGGTTATGGAGCGGCGGTCTTTAGATCGCTGCTTCATAACTTCTGTTTCCGTGGAGCCTTCAAGCTCCATACGGAGCTTGATAAATATGCCCCATAGTGTGTATATAACCATCAGGTGTCTGTTTTAATTCTGAGTAACTTTCCTTGTGGTGGTTCGCTCTCCACACAGTTAACAATACCTTCATTTTTTGAGGTAATATACTTGGGTGCTGGACAAGGGAGGCTTTTCTCTTTTCTGGGAAATTTTTAGGAACTTTCTATATGTTATATATGTTATATATACAGTATATATATATAAATACATACACACAAATATATATATATGTATATGATATGTATATGTGTGCGTGCGTGTGTGTAAATGGACCTTGCAGCTTCTTTAACCAAACATTGTCATTGCACCAGTTATTTCTTTGTAAGAATAGCACCACTACTTCTGATCATTATCATTTCAATTAAAATGGAAAAAATATAATTTTACGTACAAAAATAAGTCTAATATATATATTTATTTCATGTAAGTGGCAAGAGTCCATGAGCTAGTGACGTATGGGATATACATTCCTACCAGGAGGGGGCAAAGTTTCCCAAACCTCAAAATGCCTATAAATACACCTCCCACCTCACTCATACCTTAGTTTTACAAGCTTTTGGCTAGATCACGAGTTCTGCGTTAGCCTTAAAAAGCAGCGTTGAGAGGTCCCAACGCTGCTTTTTAATGCCCGCTGGTATTACAAGTCAGGCAGGTACAGGTGTACCGCTCACTTTTCTAAAGCGACTCAAGGCTACCGCAAATCCCCTTACGTCAATTGCGTATCCTATCTTTTTCATGGGATTTGCCTAACGCTGGTATTACGAGTCTTGGAAGAAGTGAGCGGTAGACCCTCTCCTGTCAAGACTCCTACAGCATTTGAAAGTCAGTAGTTAAGAGTTTTATGGGCTAAGGCCGGAACATAAAACTCTTAACTAAAGTGCTAAAAAGTACACTAACACCCATAAACTACCTATTAACCCCTAAACCGAGGCCCCCCCACATCGCAAACACTAAAATACTTTTTTTAACCCATAATCTGCTGACCGGACATCGCCGCCACTTTAATAAATGTATTAACCCCTAAACCACTGCACTCCCGCCTCGCAACACTAGTTAAATTTTATTAACCCCTAATCGCCGCCACCTACCTACATTAATTAACTCCTAATCTGCCGCACCCAACGTCGCCGCTACTATATTAAATGTATTAACCCCTAAACCTAAGTCTAACCCTAACCCTAACCCCCCCTAACTTAAATATAATTTAAATAAATATAAATAAAATTACTATCATTAACTACATTATTCCTATTTAAAACTAAATACTTACCTATAAAATAAACCCTAATATAGCTACAATATAACTAATAGTTGGAACAGCCATTAGAATGCGAGGTCAATCCTATTAGCTGATTGGATCAGCCAATCGGATTGAACTTCAATCCAATTGGCTGATTACATCAGCCAATAGGAATTTTCCTACCTTAATTCCGATTGGCTGATAAGATTCTATCAGCCAATCGGAATTCAAGGGACGTCATCTTGGATGACGTCATTTAAAGGAAACTTCATTCTTCGTTAGGACTTCGTTTGAAGAGGATGCTCCGCGTTGGCTGGATTGAAGATGGACCCGCTCCGCTCCGGAAGGATGAAGATAGAAGATGCCGCCTGGATGAAGCCTTCTGCCGGTCTGGATGTCCTCTTCTGGCCAGATAGGATGAAGACTTCGGACCCTCTGGAGGACCACTTGTGCCCGGCTGGGTGAAGACAGCTCAAGGTAGGGTGATCTTCAGGGGGTTAGTGTTAGTTTTTTTAAGGGTGGATTGGGTGGGTTTTAGAGTAGGGTTGTGTGGGTGGTGGGTTGTAATGTTGGGGGGGTATTGTATTTTTTTTTAACAGGTAAACAAGCTGATTACTTTGGGGCAATGCCCAGCAAAAAGCCCTTTTAAGGGCTATTTGTAATTTAGTATAGGGTAGGGATTTTTTTTTTATTTTGGGGGGCTTTTTTATTTTATTAGGGGGATTAGATTAGGTGTAATCAGTTTTAAAATTTGTAATTTATTTTTTATTTTCTATAATTTAGTGTTTTTTCGTAATTTAGTTTATTTAATTGTAATTAGTTTAATTTAATGTAGGTAATTTATTTAATTATAGTGTAGTGTTAGGTGTATTTGTAACTTAGGTTAGGATTTATTTTACAGGTAAATTTGTATTTATTTTAGCTAGGTAGCTATTAAATAGCTAATAACTATTTAATAACTATTCTACCTAGTTAAAATAAATACAAAGTTGCCTGTAAAATAAAAATAAATCCTAAAATAGCTACAATGTAACTATTATTTATATTGTAGCTATATTAGGGTTTATTTTATAGGTAAGTATTTAGTTTTAAATAGGAATAATTTAGTTAATAATAGTAATTTTCTTTAGATTTATTTAAATTAGATTTAAGTTAGGGGGGGTTAGGGGTTAATAAATTTAGTATAGTGGCGGCGACGTTGGGGGCAGCAGATTAGGGGTTAATAATTGTAGGTAGGTGGTGGCGACGTTGGGGGTTAATAAATATAATGTAGGTGTCGGCGATGTTAGGGGCATCAGATTAGGTGTTCATAGGTATAATGTAGGTGGCGGTGGTGTCCGCAGCGGCAGATTAGGGGTTAATAGTATAATGCAGGTGACGACGATGTCGGGGTCGGCAGATTAGGGGTTAATAAGTGTAAGATTAGGGGTGTTTAGACTCGGGGTTCATGTTAAGGTTTTAGGTGTAGACATATTTTTTATTTTCCCATAGGAAACAATGGGGCTGCGTTAGGAGCTGAACGCTGCTTTTTTGCAGGTGTTAGGTTTTTCTACAGCCGGCTCAGCCCCATTGTTTACTATGTGGAAATCGTGCACGAGCACGTTTAGCCAGATCACCGCTGACTTAAGCAACGCTGGTATTGAGGTGAGATGTGGAGCTAAATTTTGCTCTTCGCTCACTTTTCTGTGGCTAACGCAGCCATTCAGAAAACTCGTAATACCAGCGTTGTTTTAAGTGAGCAATGAAAAAAAAAGGCTCGTTAGCACCGCACGGCTCTACCGACAAAACTCGTGATCTAGCTGTTAGTCTGGTGAAGCAAGTCATGCTTGATTTCTTCTGTGAAAGGCGCTTCTAAGCATTTTGAAGCCCAATTCCTCTGAAAGTACAGTGTTTGTCTGAGTGATGTGAAGGGAGTATTGCCTGCTGATGCTATGTTTTCACCTATGGGAAATCTGGGGATTCATCTGCCACCTCCCTTTACAGATTGACATTATACTCCTCTTCCATTACCTCTGCTGATATGTTTCAGTACTGGTTTGGCTGTCTGCTATTTGTGGATGGGTGTCTTCAGGTAAGTATTTATCATTTTTTAAGACACTGTCAGCTATGTTTGGTACTTTATATTTTAAAGTTTTAATACATATTGCATATATGAGTCAGGTCTATGTTTATTTCCCTTTGCAGTCTAACAGTTTCAGCAAATTTTAGCAATTTTTTCTTACCTGGGGTTCCAGCTAGTTGTAACTTCGGACTTTTGCGGGCAAATTAGGCTCACAATGATGCAAAATGCTTCTATTTATTGCGTCAATATTTTTGGCGCAGAGGTTGCGTTTGTTGTGACGCGAGTCATGTCAATTCTTGCGTCTTTGTTGGCGCAATTTTTTTTTCTTTTGTTTAAATGTTATTTGTTCTTTTTTTGTTACATTTTGCAAGATGTCTCAAACTGATCCTGCCTCTGATGTTACTGTAGGAACCAAGTTGCCTGAAAACAAATCTACCAAAGCTAAGTGTGTATTTCTTAAATTAGCTGATCTTCCTTCTTCAGCTCAAATGTTTCTATAAGTACAAATAAATCTACTGTTAAACCTTCACAGTCTAATGTACATGATATTACTGTAGATATAAAAGATTATATTGCTGCAGCCACAGAGAAGGCTATGACTGCTATTCCGCCTTCAAATAAACGTAAAAGGTCTCTCCTAACCTCATAAATCCGATGAACTTTGTATTGATCAACAGCATGCTGATGTATTTTCTGCTGATGAGGATTTATCTGGCTCAGAGGATCCTACTTCAGACACTGAAATTGATAAATCAACCTTTCTTTTAAAGATTGAATATATTCATTCTTTGTTAAAGGAAGTATTGTTTACTTTAGGTATTGAGGAAACTAGTCCTCTTGATGACAAGAATAGCAAACGTTTGAATTCTGTTTTTAAGACTTCTGAGGATACTCCTGAAGTTTTCCCTATTCCAGATGCTATCTCTAATATGATTACTAAGGAAGGGTCTAAGCCTAGTACTTCTTTTAATCCTTCTTCTAGGTTTAAACAATTGTATCCTTTACCTGAGGCTAATTTAGAGCTTTGGGAGAAAGTCCCTAAGGTTGATGGCACTATTTCTACTCTTACCAAATGTACTACAATTCCTATGGAAGATAGTACTTCCTTTAAAGATCCCTTAGATAGGAAAATTGAATTTTATCTTAGGAAGGAATATTTACATACTGGCTATATTCTTAGACCAGTAGTTGTTCCACTGGCTTGTGAGTATCCGCGCTGCTATCGGTGACTGAAAGAAATCAAGATATTTGTTCTCACCTCTGTTCGTCTCATCCGTCTTACCCCTCCCGTTGAATCTCTCCGCTCTATCCCTCCGCTCTGTGGCGGTTGCGGGATTCTTCCGATGGCGTCTGACGTCACTCCCTCGTGACCGATCCTGACCAATGGGGGGCAGACTTGGCGAACAGTCATCCAGGCAACTGTCAGTTTAGACCGGTCTTGGCAGCAGAAAAAATTGCAGGTAAGTGCCCGTAGCTCCCTCGAGCAAACCCGGGCCAAACGCCCTGTAGCAGCACACAAAGGCCCTCTCCTTGGCCGAAATTTTCAAAAATTGTACAAGATTTGCCGCTTGGGTAAAAATATGAAAGCTTTATTCAAACATTAAAATTCTTATTGCTAACGTGCAGTAAACTTTAAATAGAAATCGTCACAGAATTAGGCCAGACTGACGCGTTTCGGCTCTTATGCCTTATTCATAGACTTATATTTGCTCAATCTTCCTGTGGGGCTTTAAATGCCCCCTCACAATCTCATTGGTTGCCTACTACTGTGAATTTTCATTCTCCTCCCTCTTGCTTGTCTGTCATTGGTTACAATAAGTCTCCCCCAACACACCTCTAGATACACTCCCCTTCCCTGTCTTGTCTAATCAACAGCTGAATATCTCAGCTGTACGTTAACTCTTTGCACTCAATTTAGTCTGATGACTCTTGCATCCAGAAAGCTGCGTATTGCAATCATTATTTACAAGCTTCGGGACAAATACTGTGTATTAGGCTATAGAAACCACTCTGTTTATTGAGGTGCACCTTTATTTATTTGTGCAAATTTAATTTGGTTGCTTAATGGCTACTCTCAGTTTTGTCCCGAATATTAGCGATTGTTAGAGTGCTTGTTAACATTTATGTTAGCTAAGGATTTTCTTGAGTGTGAATGGATAACAATTTAGTTAATCAATTTCTCATACACAATTATTCATGTTTTATTTGGTCATGGAGCCAGAAGCAACCCACCACTTATCGAAGTGTGTATCAGTGTTTCACTTATAATAGTTATCATGCTGTAGTCTGGTATGCACCTGGCCCCATGTCCAATGTGATTATTCCCAGAAATGTATTATATCATCTTTGATGTTGAGACCTACTGGTCTGCGTGTACTTAAAGTGAAAATCCAGTAGGCCTCTCTACTTCATTTGTCCTATTACCTCCTCTGGGTTGTTTGTCTATCACATCTATTACGGTCCATTTGAGGGCACTAACATCTCCCTGATGGACACTCAAAAAATGTTTGGCCATTCCAGTAGGGGTCCTCTCTTTATCAATATCGTTAAGGTGCTCC
The DNA here is from genome assembly GCF_027579735.1 of Bombina bombina. Classification (NCBI taxonomy): domain Eukaryota; kingdom Metazoa; phylum Chordata; class Amphibia; order Anura; family Bombinatoridae; genus Bombina; species Bombina bombina. Next base: position 199,271,549 of record NC_069506.1, on the reverse strand, counting down.
CTAATTCTTGCTCGTACCTCCCTAGAGGTGAACGCCACGTATTGTAGTCTGCACTGCTGGCATGTCACCAAATATACTGCATATTCGGTTCTACAGTTTGTACATTTTTGACATTCATAAACCTTATGTGTCTGTGAGGATTGAAATACCTTACTTACTGTTGTATATTTTTACTAATGGAAAAGACACTCACAAAAGAATACCAGATTTAGTGGGATAAAAGATCTTTAGAAAAATACATAGATATGAAAATGGTACCAAGGGGTCTCAGGATCAGGAAGTATCCCTCCTTTCAGGTAACAGAAGAATGGTTTATAAGTGAATGGAATGAGATTCTAACCGAATGTTCCATCAGGTTGATGAATGTAATAATCAAGAACAAAGATCAGAAATTAGAGGAAACCAGGAAATGTATTAAAGACATTCAGAAAGACCTTAACAGATTCATTGATCATGAACAATATGAACAATTAGATTCTATGCTGAGGATGACGATAGATGACCTGAAAAAAGAGGTGGACAAATTGAAATATCGTAAATACTTGAGGGATACTGAGGACTACACTAACAATAGAGTATACCAGTGGAACTCACAGAACCCCAGGAGAATGAGGCAGTCAAGGAAGAATAACAACAATAGAGGGACTGTAACAGGAGCAAAGGGACAAACATTGGAACAAGGAAAGAGACAAGTGACTTTCGTTGATACTGATTCGAGTGAAGATAATGATTTAAGAGACTTTGCTGATTATGCCATAAGTGGGGGTTCCTCTGAAGAAGAAGGACCCCAACACACATTTAATGAGAGTCCAGCTCCAAGTACATCTTTGGGCAGTGATAGTACCCCTCATCAATCCACACATAGTAATATCTCCACAGGGGTAGTGGGTATTTTAAAGAACAGAGGTAGAGGAGGCAATAGAGTAAACAAATATGCCAGCAGTGCAGAGTACAATATGTGGGGTGCACCTCTAGGGAGGTACGAGCGAGAATTAGGGAGCACCTTAACGATATTGATAAAGAGAGGACCCCTACTGGAGTGGCCAAACATTTTTTGAGTGTCCATCAGGGAGATGTTAGTGCCCTCAAATGGACCGTAATAGATGTGATAGACAAACAACCCAGAGGAGGTAATAGGAAAAATGAATTGTTCCGTAGAGAGGCCTACTGGATTTTCACTTTAAGTACACGCAGACCAGTAGGTCTCAACATCAAAGATGATATAATAAATTTCTGGGAATATTCACATTGGACATGGGCCAGGTGCATACCAGACTACAGCATGATAACTATTATAAGTGAAACACTGATACACACTTCGATAAGTGGTGGGTTGCTTCTGGCTCCATGACCAAATAAAACATGAATAATTTTGTATGAGAAATTGATTAACAAAATTGTTATCCATTCACACTCAAGAAAATTCTTAGCTAACATAAATGTTGACAAGCACTCTAACAATCGCTAATATTCGGGACAAAACTGAGAGTAGCCATTAAGCAACCAAATTAAATTTGCACAAATAAATAAAGGCGCAGCTCAATAAACAGAGTGGTTTCTATAGCCTAATACACAGTATTTGTCCCAAAGCTTGTAAATAATGATTGCAATACGCAGCTTTCTGGATGCAAGAGTCATCAGACTAAATTGAGTGCAAAGAGTTAACGTACAGCTGAGATATTCAGCTGTTGATTAGACAAGACAGGGAAGGGGAGTGTATCTAGAGGTGTGTTGGGGGAGACTTATTGTAACCAATGACAGACAAGCAAGAGGGAGGAGAATGAAAATTCACAGTAGTAGGCAACCAATGAGATTGTGAGGGGGCATTTAAAGCCCCACAGGAAGATTGAGCAAATATAAGTCTATGAATAAGGCATAAGAGCCGAAACGCGTCAGACTGGCCTAATTCTGTGACGATTCATTTCTATTTAAAGTTTACTGCACGTTAGCAATAAGAATTTTAATGTTTGAATAAAGCTTTCATATTTTTACCCAAGCGGCAAATCTTGTATATTCTTAGACCTGTTATTTCTATGGCTTATGTTGCTGCCTTAACTTTTTGGTTTGACTGTCTAGCACAGCAGTTATCAGATCCTGAATTGTCTAGCATTTTTCTTTTATTTCAACCTGATAATCATTTCATTTGTGATGCTATATTTGATAATATTAAGATTGATATCAAATCTATGTCATTTGCTATTTTATCTAGAAGAGCTTTATGGCTTAAATCATGGAATCCTGATATGGTGTCTAAATCTAGATTACTATCTCTATCTTTTCAAGGTAATACTTTATTTGGTTCTCAATTGAATTCTATTATCTCCACTATCACTGGGGATAAGGGAGTTTTTCTGCCCAAGATAAGAAATCTAAGGGTAAATTCAAAGCTCCCAATCGTTTTCATTCCTTTTGTCAGTTTAAAGAACAAAAAAACACTCCTTCCCCTAAGGCCTCTGGTTCCAATTGGAGACCATATACGAATTGGGATAAATCCAAGCCTTATAAGAAACCAAATACAGCCCCTAACACTGCATAAAGGTGCAGCCCTCAAAGCAGTTCAACTGTAAGGGGCAGATTTAAATTATTTTAAGACATTTGGGCAGATTCTGTCCAAAATCAGTGGATTCAGGATATTGTTTCTCAGGGGTATTGAATAGGTTTCAGAATAAGACCTCCAATGGGAAGATTCTTTCTTTCCCATGTTCCTACAAACCCTTTTAAGGCTCAGGCTTTTCTGAAGTGTGTTTCAGATCTAGAGCTTTCAGGGGTGATTGTTCCAGTTCCTCAACAGGAGCAGGGTCTGGGTTTTTATTCAAATCTGTTCATTGTCCCAAGGAAGGAAGATTCATTCAGACCAATTCTGGATCTGAAAATTCAGGATGGTGACTATAAGGACTATTCTGCCTTTTGTTCAGCAAGGTCATTTCATGTCCACAATAGACTTACAGGACGCTTATCTTCACATTACAATTCATCCAGATCACTATCGTTTTCTGAGATTCTCCTTTCTAAACAAGCATTACCAATTTGTCGCTCTTCCGTTTGGCTTAGCGACAGCTCCTACAATCTTTTCAAAGGTTCTCGGTGCCCTTCTATCTGTAATCAGAGAGCAGTGTATTGCGGTGTTTCCTTATTTGGACGATATCTTGGTACTAGCTCAATCTTTTCATTTAGCAGAATCTCACATGAAACAACTTGTGTGATTTGGTTGGAAGATCAATTTACAAAAGAGTTTCTTGATTCCTCAGACAAAGGTCACCTTTTTAGGTTTCCAGATAGATTAAGTTTTAGCTTGTCTAAACCTTCAATCTCTATCATTCCCTTCAGTTGCTATGTGCATGGAAGTTTTAGGTCTCATGACTGCAGCGTCCGACGCAATTCCATTTGCTTGTTTTCATATGAGACCTCTACAGCTTTGCATGTTGCACCAATAATGCAGGGATTATACTCAGATATAACAGTTGATATACTTAAATCCCAACATTCAATACTCTCTGAATCCTTTTTTAGTCCTTCCTGGACTGTGATCACAACAGATGCAAGACTTACAGATTGGGGAGCTGTCTGTGGTCTCTGACAGCACAAGGGTTTTGGGAACCTCAGGAGGCGAGGTTACCAATCAATATTTTAGAACTCTGTGCTATTTTCAGAGTTTTCAAGCTTGGCCTCTATTGAAGATATTGAAGAGAGAACTTTATATTCGATTTCAAACAGACAATGTCACTACAGTGGCATATGTCAATCATCAAGGGGGGACTTTGAGTCCTTCAGCAATGAAATAAGTATCTATGATACTTTCTTGGGTGGATTCCAACTCTTGTCAAATTTCTGCGATTCATATCCCAGGAGTAGACAATTGGGAAGCGGATTATCACAGTCGTCAGACTTTACATCCGGGAGAGTGGTCTCTCCATCCAGATGTGTTTTTTCAATTGCTACAGATGTGGGTCCTCCAGAAATAGATCTGATGGCCTCACATCTGAACAAGAAGCATAAAAGATACCTTTCCAGTTCCAAGGATCCTGATGTGGAGATGGTGGATGCTCTAGCAGTTCCTTGGTTTTATCAACTTGCAAAAAAATTTCCGCCTCTGGTTCTTCTTCCAAGATCATAATGGAACGATCTTATGTATTTCTGATAGCACCAGCTTGGCCTCTCCAGTTTTGGTATGCGGACCTTGTTAGGATGTCCAGTTGCCAGCCTTGGCCACTTTCTTTAAGCCAGATCTTCTGTCTCAGGGGCCGTTTTTCTATCAGGATCTCAAATCTCTAAATTTGAAGGCATGGAAATTAAACGCTTACGCCTAGATTTAGAGTTCTGCGGCCAAAGGGGTGCGTTAGCTACGCTGGCTTTTTTCTGGCCGCACCTTTTAAATACCGCTGGTATTTAGAGTTCACAGAATGGCTGCGTTAGGCTCCAAAAAAGGAGCGTATAGAATATTTAATGCAACTTCAACTCTCGATACCAGCGGTGCTTACGGACGCGGCCAGCTTCAAAAACGTGCTCGTGCATGATTCCCCCATAGGAAACAATGGGGCTGTTTGAGCTGAAAAAAAACCTAACACCTGCAAAAAAGCCGCGTTCAGCTCCTAACGCAGCCCCATTGTTTGCTATAGGGAAACACTTCCTACGTCTGCACCTAACACTCTAACATGTACCCCGAGTCTAAACACCCCTAACCTTACACTTATTAACCCCTATTCTGCCGCCCCCGCTATCGCTGACACCTGCATATTTTTTTTAACCCCTAATCTGCCGCTCCGTAAACCGCCGCTACTTACATTATCCCTATGTACCCCTAATCTGCTGCCCCTAACACCGCCGACCCCTATATTATATTTATTAACCCCTAATCTGCCCCCCACAACGTCGCCTCCACCTGCCTACACTTATTAACCCCTAATCTGCCTCACTCCCGCCTCAATAACCCTATAATAAATAGTATTAACCCCTAATCTGCCCTCCCTAACATCGCCGACACCTAACTTCAATTATTAACCCCTAATCTGCCGACCTAATCTCGCCGCTACTGTAATAAATGTATTAACCCCTAAAGCTAAGTCTAACCCTAACACTAACACCCCCCTAAATTAAATATAATTTAAATCTAACTAAATAAATTAACTCTTATTAAATAAATTATTCCTATTTAAAGCTAAATACTTACCTGTAAAATAAACCCTAATATAGCTACAATATAAATTATAATTATATTATAGCTATTTTAGGATTTATATTTATTTTACAGGTAACTTTGTATTTATTTTAACTAGGTACAATAGCTATTAAATAGTTAAGAACTATTTAATAGCTAAAATAGTTAAAATAATTACAAATTTACCTGTAAAATAAATCCTAACCTAAGTTACAATTAAACCTAACACTACACTATCAATAAATAAATTAAATAAAATACCTACAATTACCTACAATTAAACCTAACACTACACTATCAATAAATTAATTAAATACAATATCTACAAATAACTACAATTAAATAAACTAACTAAAGTACAAAAAATAAAAAAGAACTAAGTTACAAAAAATAAAAAAAGATTTACAAACATTAGAAAAATATTACAACAATTTTAAACTAATTACACCTACTCTAAGCCCCCTAATAAAATAACAAAGCCCCCCAAAATAAAAAAATGCCCTACCCTATTCTAAATTACAAAAGTTCAAAGCTCTTTTACCTTACCAGCCCTGAACAGGGCCCTTTGCGGGGCATGCCCCAAGAAATTCAGCTCTTTTGCCTGTAAAAAAACACATACAATACCCCCCCAACATTACAACCCACCACCCACATACCCCTAATCTAACCCAAACCCCCTTTAAATAAACCTAACACTAAGCCCCTGAAGATCTTCCTACCTTATCTTCACCTCACCGGGTATCACCGATCGGTCCTGGCTCCAAAATCTTCATCCAACCCAAGCTGGGGGCTGGCGATCCATAATCCTGCGGCTGAAGAGGTCCAGAAGAGGCTCCAAAGTCTTCATCCTATCCGGGAAGAAGAGGCCATCCAGACCGGCAACCAGCCAATAGAATGCAAGCTCAATCTGATTGACTGATCGGATCAGCCAATCAGATTGAACTTGATTCTGATTGGCTGATTCCATCAGCCAATCAGAATTTTCCTACCTTAATTCCGATTGGCTGATAGAATCCTATCAGCCAATCGGAATTCGAGGGACGCCATCCTGGATGACGTCCCTTAAAGGAACCGTCATTCTTCAGTTGGACATTGTCGGAAGAAGATTGGTCCGCGCTGGAGGTCTTCACGATGGAGCCGTTCCTCATTGGATGAAGATAGAAGATGCCGCTTGGATCAAGATGGTTGCCGGTCTGGATGGCCTCTTCTTCACGGATAGGATGAAGACTTTGGAGCCTCTTCTGGACCTCTTCAGCCGCAGGATTATGGATTGCCAGCCCCCGCTTGGGTTGGATGAAGATTTTGGAGCCAGGACCGATCGGTGATACCCGGTGAGGTGAAGATAAGGTAGGAAGATCTTCAGGGGCTTAGTGTTAGGTTTATTTAAGGGGGGTTTGGGTTACATTAGGGGTATGTGGGTGGTGGGTTGTAATGTTGGGGGGGTATTTTATGTGTTTTTTTACAGGTAAAAGAGCTGAATTTCTTGGGGCATGCCCCGCAAAGGGCCCTGTTCAGAGCTGGTAAGGTAAAAGAGCTTTGAACTTTTGTAATTTTGAATAGGGTAGGGCATTTTTTTATTTTGAGGGGCTTTGTTATTTTATTAGGGGGCTTAGAGTAGGTGTAATTAGTTTAAAATTGTTGTAATATTTTTCTAATGTTTGTAAATATTTTTTTATTTTTTGTAACTTAGTTCTTTTTTATTTTTTGTACTTTAGTTAGTTTATTTAATTGTAGTTATTTGTAGATATTGTATTTAATTTATTTATTGATAGTGTAGTGTTAGGTTTAATTGTAGATAATTGTAGGTATTTTATTTAATTTATTTATTGATAGTGTAGTGTTAGGTTTAATTGTAACTTAGGTTAGGATTTATTTTACAGGTAAATTTGTAATTATTTTAACTATTTTAGCTATTAAATAGTTCTTAACTATTTAATAGCTATTGTACCTAGTTAAAATAAATACAAAGTTACCTGTAAAATAAATATAAATCCTAAAATAGCTATAATATAATTATAATTTATATTGTAGCTATATTAGGGTTTATTTTACAGGTAAGTATTTAGCTTTAAATAGGAATAATTTATTTAATAAGAGTTAATTTATTTCGTTAGATTTAAATTATATTTAACTTAGGGGGGTGTTAGTGTTAGGGTTAGACTTAGCTTTAGGGGTTAATACATTTATTATAGTAGCGGTGAGCTCCGATCGGCAGATTAGGGGTTAATTATTGTAGGTAGCTGGCGGCGACGTTGTGGGGGGCAGGTTAGGGGTTAATAAATATAATATAGGGGTCGGCGGTGTTAGGGGCAGCAGATTAGGGGTACATAAGGATAACGTAGGTGGCGGTCGGCAGATTAGGGGTTAAAAAAATTTAATCGAGTGGCGGCGATGTGGGGGGACCTCGGTTTAGGGGTACATAGGTTGTTTATGGGTGTTAGTGTACTTTAGAGCACAGTAGTTAAGAGCTTTATAAACCGGCGTTAGCCCAGAAAGCTCTTAACTACTGACTTTTTTCTGCGGCTGGAGTTTTGTCGTTAGATTTCTAATGCTCACTTCAGCCACGACTCTAAATACCGGAGTTAGAAAGATCCCATTGAAAAGATAGGATACGCAATTGACATAAGGGGATCTGCGGTATGGAAAAGTTGCGGCTGAAAAGTGAGCGTTAGACCCTTTAATGACTGACTCCAAATACCAGAGGGCAGTAAAAACCAGCGTTAGGAGCCTCTAACGCTGGTTTTGACGGCTACCGCCCAACTCTAAATCTAGGCCTTAGTGATAGAGGTTTCTCTCAGTTATTAGCACTATGATACAGGCTCGTAAGTCTGTTTCAAGGAAAATTTATTATTAGGTTTGGAAAACCTATATTTCATGGTGTTTAACTCATGATTCTGCTTGGCATTCTTTTAGGATTCCTAGGATTTTACAGTTTCTTCAGGATGGTTTGGATAAGGGTTTGTCTGCAAGTACTTTGAAAGGACAAATTTCTGCTCTTTCTGTCTTATTTTATAGAAAGATTGCTAAACTTCCTGATATTCATTGTTTTGTTCAGGCTTTGATTCATATTAAATCTGTTATTAAATCTAATTCTCCTCCTTGGAGTCTCAATTTGGTTTTGAATATTTTACAGGCTCCTCCTTTTGAGCCTATGCATTCTCTGGACATTAAATTACTTTCTCTTAAAGTGTTATTTCTTTTGGCTAACTCTTCTGCTAGAAGAATTTCTGAATTGTCTGTTCTCTCTTGCGAGTCTCCTTATCTGATTTTCCATCAAGATAAAGCTTTTTGCGGACTTCATTTAAGTTTTTGCCTAAGTTTGTGAATTCTAACAACATCAATAGGGAGATTGTTGTTCCTTCTTTGTGTCCTAATCCTAAGAATACTCTTGAAAGGTCTTTACATTCTTTGGATGTGGTAAGAGCTTTCAAATATTATGTTGAGGCTACTAAAGATTTCAGAAAGACTTCTAGTCTATTTGTTATTTTTTCTGGCTCCAGGAAAGGTCAGAAAGCCTCTGTTATTTCTTTGGCTTCTTGGTTGAGACTTTTGATTCACAAATCTTATTTGGAAGCAGGGCAGTCTCCGCCTCAGAATTACAGCTCATTCTACTAAATCAGTTGCCACTTCTTGGGCTCTCAAGAATGAAGCTTCAGTTGATCAAATTTGCAAAGCAGCAACTTGGTCTTCTTTGCATACTTTCACTAAATTCTACCATTCTGATGTTTTTGCTTCTTCGGAGGCAGCCTTTGGTAGAAAGGTTCTTCAGGCAGTTGTCTCAGTTTGATTCTAATGCCTTTGAGGTTTTTTGACATTTTTAAGAAAACAATAATTTTTGGGGATTTAATTTTTCAGTGGAAATAGCTGTTTTTATTGTATCCCTCCCTCTCTAGTGACTCATGGACTTCCACATCTTTGGTATTATATCTTATACATTACTAGCTCATGGACTCTTGCCACTGAAATCAAAGAAAAACATAATTTATGTAAGAACTTACCTTTTTGTGGTTATGATTTTTTTGTATAGAGCACATTATTTTTTCCAGTTCCTCTTTTTGTATGCTTTTTACTACTTTTTTTACACCTCACGTCTTGGCTAAACGTTAAACTAAGGTATAAGTGAGGTGGGAGGTGTATTTATAGGCATTTTGAGGTTTGGGAAACTTTGCCCCCTCCTGGTAGGAATGTATATCCCATACGTCACTAGCTCATGGACTCTTGCTACTATGAAAGAAATTGATTTATCAGGTAAGTTCTTACATGAATTATGTTACATATATATATATATATATATATATATATATATATATATATAATATTTATATAAATACACAGAGAGGTTAAGTCTTAAAGGGACAGTCTAGGCCAAAATAAACTTTCATGATTCAGATAGAGCATGTAATTTTAAACAATTATCCAATTTACTTTTATCACCAATTTTGCTTTGTTCTCTTGGTATTCTTAGTTGAAAGCTTAACCTAGGAGGTTCATATGCTAATTTCTTAGACCTTGAAGGCCACCTCTTTTCAGAATGCATTTTAACAGTTTTTCACCACTAGAGGGTGTTAGTTCACGTATTTCATATAGATAACACTGTGCTCGTGCACGTGAAGTTATCTGGGAGCAGGCGCTGATTGGCTAAACTGCAATTCTGTCAAAAGAACTGAAATAAAGGGACAGTTTGCAGAGGCTTAGATACAAGATAATCACAGAGGTTAAAAGTGTATTAATTTAACTGTGTTGGTTATGCAAAACTGGGGAATGGGTAATAAAGGAGTTATCTATCTTTTAAAACAATAAAAATTCTGATGTAGACTGTCCCTTTAACTTCTTCCTTCTGCTCTGTTTTCCATTTAACCCTTGGCTGCCACGATATATATATATATATATATATATATATATATAATATATATATATATATATATATATATATATATATATAATATATATATAAAGCATGTTGTAAATGTAAGATTTTTACATTATATTTTTACATTATAGCTATTTTTTATTTTTTTATTTTTACATTATAGCTTGGTTGTCTTCTGAGGCACCTCATGGGTTAAATGCAGAACAAAGCATAGGGAGGACTATAAGACCTGACCTCTAAAGCTAAAAAAGGATAAATTGACTATCCTCAGTTGTAGTAGCAGAAAGAGAGAGAAACATTAGACAGGCCCTGCACAGACAGGAAGATGACCTGTAATGGCCCTCCCTTTCAGACCTAGCTGTGGAGGGGGTGGGTCCCTCTGCTTTCATCACACCACAGTGCAGTGTCGTAGCATGGGTTGTCAGCGCCCAGAGCAAGGCAAGTATTGTGCCCCCTAACCCATTAGCACTGACTGAGTCTCTTCCACCAGTACAGTAGGGATTGACTATAGTACCTCACTGTACCACCTCACTATGGCCTAGATTTGGAGTTTGGCGTTAGCCGTGAAAACCAGCGTTAGAGGCTCCTAACGCTGGTTTTGGCCTCCCGCTGGTATTTGGAGTCAGTGATTAAAGGGTCTAACGCTCACTTTTCAGCCGCGACTTTTCCATACCGCAGATCCCCTTACGTCAATTGCGTATCCTATCTTTTCAATGGGATCTTCCTAACGCCGGTATTAGGAGTCGTTTCTGAAGTGAGCGTTAGAGCTCTAACGACAAAACTCCAGCCGCAGGAAAATAGCAGTAGTTAAGAGCTTTCTGGGCTAACGCCGGTTCATAAAGCTCTTAACTACTGTACCCTAAAGTACACTAACACCCATAAACTACCTATGTACCCCTAAACCGAGCTCCCCCCACATCGCCGCCACTCGATTATTTTTTTTTTAACCCCTAATCTGCCGACCGCCACCTACGTTATACTTATGTACCCCTAATCTGCTGCCCCTAACCCCACCGAGCCCTGTATTACATTTATTAACCCCTAACCTGCCCCCCACAACGTCGCCGCCAGCTACTTACAATAATTAACCCCTAATCTGCCGACCGCAAAGCGCCGCCACCTACGTTATACTTATGTACCCCTAATCTGCTGCCCCTAACACCGCCGACCCCTATATTATATTTATTAACCCCTAATCTGCCCCCCACAACGTCGCCTCCACCTGCCTACACTTATTAACCCCTAATCTGCCGACCGGACTGCACCGCTATTATAATAAAGTTATTAACCCCTAATCCGCCTCACTAACCCTATCATAAATAGTATTAACCCCTAATCTGCCCTCCCTAACATCGCCGACACCTAACTTCAATTATTAACCCCTAATCTGACGACCGGAGCTCACCGCTACTAGAATAAATGGATTAACCCCTAAAGCTAAGTCTAACCCTAACACCCCCCTAAGTTAAATATAATTTAAATCTAACGAAATAAATTAACTCTTATTAAATAAATTATTCCTATTTAAAGCTAAATACTTACCTGTAAAATACATCCTAATATAGCTACAATATAAATTATAATTATATTATAGCTATTTTAGGATTTATATTTAGTTTACAGGCAACTTGGTAATTATTTTAACCAGGTACAATAGCTATTTAATAGTTACCTAGTTAAAATAATAACAAATTTACCTGTAAAATAAATCCTAACCTAAGATATAATTAAACCTAACACTACCCTATCAATAAATTAATTAAACACAATTCCTACAAATAAATACAATTAAATAAACTAGCTAAAGTACAAAAAATAAAAAAGAACTAAGTTACAAAAAATAAAAAAATATTTACAAACATAAGAAAAATATTACAACAATTTTAAACTAATTACACCTACTCTAAGCCCCCTAATAAAATAACAAAGCCCCCCAAAATAAAAAATTCCCTACCCTATTCTAAATGAAAAAAGGTAAAAGCTCTTTTACCTTACCAGCCCTGAACAGGGCCCTTTGCGGGGCATGCCCCAAGAATTTCAGCTCTTTTGCCTGTAAAAAAAAACATACAATACCCCCCCCCAACATTACAACCCACCACCCACATACCCCTAATCTAACCTAAAACCCCCCTTAAATAAACCTAACACTAAGCCCCTGAAGATCTTCCTACCTTGTCTTCACCATCCAGGTTCACCGATCCGTCCTGAAGAGCTCCTCCGATGTCCTGATCCAAGCCCAAGCGGGGGGCTGAAGAGGTCCATGATCCGGTCAAAGTCTTCATCCAAGCGGGGCAGAAGAGGATCTTCCATCCGATTGAAGTCTTCATCCAGGCGGCATCTTCTATGGTCTTCTATCCGGAGCGAAGCGTCAGGATCCTGAAGACCTCCAGCGCGGAACATCCATCCGGCCCGACGACTGAACGACGAATGACTGTTCCTTTAAGGGACGTCATCCAAGATGGCGTCCCTCAAATTCCGATTGGCTGATAGGATTCTATCAGCCAATCGGAATTAAGGTAGGAATTTTCTGATTGGCTGATGGAATCAGCCAATCAGAATCAAGTTCAATCCGATTGGCTGATCCAATCAGCCTATCAGATTGAGCTTGCATTCTATTGGCTGATCGGAACAGCCAATAGAATGCGAGCTCAATCTGATTGGCTGATTGGATCAGCCAATCGGATTGAACTTGATTCTGATTGGCTGATTCCATCAGCCAATCAGAAAATTCCTACCTTAATTCCGATTGGCTGATAGAATCCTATCAGCCAATCGGAATTCGAGGGACGCCATCTTGGATGACATCCCTTAAAGGAACAGTCATTCGTCGTTCAGTCGTCGGGCCGGATGGATGTTCCGCGCTGGAGGTCTTCAGGATCCTGCCGCTTCGCTCCGGATAGAAGACCATAGAAGATGCCGCCTGGATGAAGACTTCAATCGGATGGAAGATCCTCTTCTGCCCCGCTTGGATGAAGACTTTAACCGGATCATGGACCTCTTCAGCCCCCCGCTTGGGCTTGGATCAGGACATCGGAGGAGCTCTTCAGGACGGATCGGTGAACCTGGATGGTGAAGACAAGGTAGGAAGATCTTCAGGGGCTTAGTGTTAGGTTTATTTAAGGGGGGTTTGGGTTAGATTAGGGGTATGTGGGTGGTGGGTTGTAATGTTGGGGGGGGGTATTGTATGTTTTTTTTTACAGGCAAAAGAGCTGAAATTCTTGGGGCATGCCCCGCAAAGGGCCCTGTTCAGGGCTGGTAAGGTAAAAGAGCTTTTACCTTTTTAATTTAGAATAGGGTAGGGAATTTTTTATTTTGGGGGGCTTTGTTATTTTATTAGGGGGCTTAGAGTAGGTGTAATTAGTTTAAAATTGTTGTAATATTTTTCTTATGTTTGTAAATATTTTTTTATTTTTTGTAACTTAGTTCTTTTTTATTTTTTGTACTTTAGCTAGTTTATTTAATTGTATTTATTTGTAGGAATTGTGTTTAATTAATTTATTGATAGTGTAGTGTTAGGTTAATTGTAGGTAATTGTAGGTAGTTTATTTAATTAATTTATTGATAGGGTAGTGTTAGGTTTAATTATATCTTAGGTTAGGATTTATTTTACAGGTAAATTTGTTATTATTTTAACTAGGTAACTATTAAATAGCTATTGTACCTGGTTAAAATAATTACCAAGTTACCTGTAAAATAAATATTAATCCTAAAATAGCTATAATATAATTATAATTTATATTGTAGCTATATTAGGATTTATTTTACAGGTAAGTATTTAGCTTTAAATAGGAATAATTTATTTAATAAGAGTTAATTAATTTCGTTAGATTTAAATTATATTTAACTTAGGGGGGTGTTAGTGTTAGGGTTAGACTTAGCTTTAGGGGTTAATCCATTTATTCTAGTAGCGGTGAGCTCCGGTCGTCAGATTAGGGGTTAATAATTGAAGTTAGGTGTCGGCGATGTTAGGGAGGGCAGATTAGGGGTTAATACTATTTATGATAGGGTTAGTGAGGCGGATTAGGGGTTAATAACTTTATTATAGTAGCGCTCAGGTCCGCTCGGCAGATTAGGGGTTAATAAGTGTAGGCAGGTGGAGGCGACGTTGGGGGCGGCAGATTAGGGGTTAATAAATATAATATAGGGGTCGGCGATGTTAGGGCAGCAGATTAGGGGTACATAGGGATAACGTAGGTTGCGGCGGTTTACGGAGCGGCAGATTAGGGGTTAAAAAAAAAATGCAGGGGTCAGCGATAGCGAGAGTGGCAGATTAGGGGTTAATAAGTGTAAGGTTAGGGGTGTTTAGACTCGGGGTACATGTTAGAGTGTTAGGTGCAGACGTAGGAAGTGTTTCCCCATAGGAAACAATGGGGCTGCGTTAGGAGCTGAACGCTGCTTTTTTGCAGGTGTTAGGTTTTTTTTCAGCTCAAACAGCCCCATTGTTTTCTATGGGGATATCGTGCACGAGCACGTTTTTGAGGCTGGCCGCGTCCGTAAGCAACTCTGGTATCGAGAGTTGCATTTGCGGTAAAAATGCTCTACGCTCCTTTTTTGGAGCCTAACGCAGCATTTGTTTGAACTCTCGATACCAGAGTTAAATTTATGGTGCGGCCAGAAAAAAGCCCGCGGAGCGTTAACAGCCCTTCTACCGCCAAACTCCAAATCTAGGCCTATAGTACCTCACTGTACCACCTCTCTATTCTACCCCCCAGCCCCCCAATTCAGAATTCCTCAGTGCTCTGATTATGAAATAGTTGAAAATGTTATCACAAAAAGTATGTGTAAAAAATACACATATAAATAAAAAAGACAATTTGAACCTTGCATGTATAAATATATATTACCATCTTATTGCTATAAAGTATGGGAGTCTGCTAAATATAGAGTATGGGAATATGCACAATATAGAGTATGGGAGTCTGCACAATATAGAGTATGGTAGTCTGCACAATATACAGTTTGGGAGTCTGCAAAATATAGAGTTTGGGAGTCTGCACAATATAAAGTTTGGGAGTCTGCACAATATAGAGTATGGGAGTCTGCACAATATAAAGTATGGGAGTCTGCACAATATAAAGTATGGGCGTCTGCACAATATAAAGTATGGGCATCTGCACAATATAAAGTATGGGCATCTGCACAATATAAAGTATAGGAGTCTGCACAATATTGAGTATAGGAGTCTGCACAATATAGAGTTTGGGAGTCTGCACAATATAGAGTATGATTATCTGCACAATATAGAGTATGGGAGTCTGCCCAATATAGAGTATGGGAGTCTGCCCAATATAGAGTATGGGAGTCTGCCCAATATAGAGTATGGGAGTCTGCCCAATATAGAGTATGGGAGTCTGCCCAATATAGAGTATGGGAGTCTGCACAATATAGAGTATGGGAGTCTGCACAATATAGAGTTTGAGAGTCTATACAATATAGAGTTTGGAAGTCTGCACAATTTAACGTTTGGGAGTTTGCACAATATAGAGTATGGGAGTCTGCACAATATAGAGTATGGGAGTTTGCACAATATAGAGTATGGGAGTTTGCACAATATAGAGTATGGGAGTCTGCACAATATAGAGTATGGGAGTCTGCACAATATAGAGTATGGGAGTCTGCACAATATAGAGTATGGGAGTCTGCACAATATAGAGTATGGGAGTCTGCACAATATAGAGTTTGGGAGTCTGCACAATATAGAGTATGGGAGTCTGCACAATATAGAGTTTGGGAGTCTATGCAATATAGAGTTTGGAAGTCTGCACAATATAACATTTGGGAGTTTGCACAAAATAGAGTATGGGAGTCTGCACAAAATAGAGTATGGGAGTCTGCACAATATAGAGTTTGGGAGTCTGCACAATATAGAGTATGGGAGTCTGCATAATATAGAGTTTGGGAGTCTATACAATATAGAGTTTGGAAGTCTGCACAATATAACGTTTGGGAGTTTGCACAATATAGAGTATGGGAGTCTTCACAATATAAAGTATGGGAGTCTTCACAATATAAAGTATGGGAGTCTGTACAATATAGAGTTTGGGAGTCTGCACAATATAGAGTTTGGGAGTCTGCACAATATAGAGTTTGGGAGTCTGCACAATATAGAGTTTAGGAGTCTGCACAATATAAAGTATGGATGTCAGCACAATATAAAGTTTGGGAGTCTGCACAACTCCCCTATATCAGATCTGCTGCTATGTCTCACATTACACTAGAGTTCAGGAAGGGGGAGAAAAGCAGTAACTATTTACATTGAGCTATGTACCACCTCACTATAGTACCTCACTGTACCACCTCTCTATTCTACCCCCCAGCCCCCCAATTCAGAATTCCTCAGTGCTCTGATTATGAAATAGTTGAAAATGTTATCACAAAAAGTATGTGCAAAAAATACACATATAAATAAAAAAGACAATTTGAACCTTGCATGTATAAATATATATTACCATCTTATTGCTATAAAGTATGGGAGTCTGCTAAATATAGAGTATGGGAGTCTGCACAATATAGAGTTTGGGAGTCTGCACAATATAGAGTTTGGGAGTCTGCAAAATATAGAGTTTGGGAGTCTGCACAATATAAAGTTTGGGAGTCTGCACAATATAGAGTATGGGAGTCTGCACAATATAAAGTATGGGAGTCTGCACAATATAAAGTATGGGAGTCTGCACAATATAAAGTATGGGCGTCTGCACAATATAAAGTATGGGCATCTGCACAATATAAAGTATAGGAGTCTGCACAATATTACAATATTGAGTATAGGAGTCTGCACAATATAGAGTTTGGGAGTCTGCACAATATAGAGTATGGGAGTCTGCCCAATATAGAGTATGGGAGTCTGCCCAATATAGAGTATGGGAGTCTGCCCAATATAGAGTATGGGAGTCTGCCCAATATAGAGTATGGGAGTCTGCCCAATATAGAGTATGGGAGTCTGCCCAATATAGAGTATGGGAGTCTGCCCAATATAGAGTATGGGAGTCTGCCCAATATAGAGTATGGGAGTCTGCACAATATAGAGTATGGGAGTCTGCACAATATAGAGTATGGGAGTCTGCACAATATAGAGTATGGGAGTCTGCACAAAATAGAGTATGGGAGTCTACACAATATAGAGTTTGGGAGTCTACACAATATAGAGTTTGGGAGTCTGCACAATATAGAGTTTGAGAGTCTATACAATATAGAGTTTGGAAGTCTGCACAATTTAACGTTTGGGAGTTTGCACAATATAGAGTATGGGAGTCTGCACAATATAGAGTATGGGAGTTTGCACAATATAGAGTATGGGAGTTTGCACAATATAGAGTATGGGAGTCTGCACAATATAGAGTATGGGAGTCTGCACAATATAGAGTATGGGAGTCTGCACAATATAGAGTTTGGGAGTCTGCACAATATAGAGTATGGGAGTCTGCACAATATAGAGTTTGGGAGTCTGCACAATATAGAGTTTGGGAGTCTGCACAATATAACATTTGGGAGTTTGCACAATATAGAGTATGGGAGTCTGCACAAAATAGAGTATGGGAGTCTGCACAAAATAGAGTATGGGAGTCTGCACAATATAGAGTTTGGGAGTCTGCACAATATAGAGTATGGGAGTCTGCATAATATAGAGTTTGGGAGTCTATACAATATAGAGTTTGGAAGTCTGCACAATATAACGTTTGGGAGTTTGCACAATATAGAGTATGGGAGTCTTCACAATATAAAGTATGGGAGTCTGCACAATATAGAGTTTGGGAGTCTGCACAATATAGAGTTTGGGAGTCTGCACAATATAGAGTTTGGGAGTCTGCACAATATAGAGTTTGGGAGTCTGCACAATATAGAGTTTGGGAGTCTGCACAATATAGAGTTTAGGAGTCTGCACAATATAAAGTATGGATGTCAGCACAATATAAAGTTTGGGAGTCTGCACAACTCCCCTATATCAGATCTGCTGCTATGTCTCACATTACACTAGAGTTCAGGAAGGGGGAGAAAAGTCTAGAGAGGAAAGCAGTAACTATTTACATTGAGCTATAACGGAAGAGTGACACCTAAATGAAAAGTGCAGACACAAACCACCAGGATGATCACTTCCTCCTGGCGCTGCATGTGAGACAATTTTGCACCCCTAAGAATTATGCCCCCAGTTCAACCACCCCTGTGACCCCCCATGCTACGCCACTACCACAGTGTTATGCATAGAGCGCAGGGGCTGTGCAGAGAAACAATTTAGCATGATGCCTCCTGCAGCTCTGATTGCCCAGTGCTCTCTGCCTGTCAGATAACAGTGATTCACAGCCTGCTGCTCACCTCAGAGTCAGCGCTCTGAGCGCTAAACTGAATATTGCCTTGCAGCTAGCTGAGCTGCTGTCTGTCATGTGGCAGCAATTTATTTTTTTAACTTTGCACTGCTACTTGTAATACCATATGCACGCTGGCGACCCAGTAAACACGGTGTTGCGACCCAGTAATGAAGAACCCTTCTGTAGATGATTATATATAGGTATAGATATATACAGATATATTTATGAATATCTATTCTACCTTTAAAGCAGGTGTGAAATAATTACAATATCTGATTTATGGAAGAAAGAAAAATTTATTTGTTTTCCAATGAAAACTGAGCTGGTTTTTTTTTTTAAAAAAAACGCATTAGAACCGTTCAAATGTTTTTTTTTAAACAGCTCAGTTTTCATTGGAAAACAAATAAACTTTTCTTTCTTCTATAAATCAAATATTGTAATCATTTCACACCTGCTTTAAAGGTATGGACAAAATAAACATGTGAAAGAGCTTTTTAAAAAATTACAATATTTCTATTATTTATTTTTGGCCAATATTGTCAAACCATTTTTAAGTGACCAATTTGAAGCTCAAGATATTGCATTAAATTTGTTGGGATAGATCCCTTTGTGCTGTGTAATTTTAATAATAAGGACCTAGGGTGTGATCTAGCAAGGGTATATGGCTACAGGCCTAGGGTGTGATTTGGCAAGGGTATATGGCTGCAGGGCTAGGGTGTGATTTGGCAAGGGTATATGGCTGCAGGGCTAGGGTGTGATTTGGCAAGGGTATATGGCTGCAGGGCTAGGGTGTGATTTGGCAAGGGTATATGGCTGCAGGGCTAGGGTGTGTTGTCACAATTAAAATGTGTAAATGCTTTAACATGATTTGTTTTCTGGTAGCAGCTAGGCACCAGCTTACTAGAAATGTGTGGCTTTCTCTTGCATTGAATTATGACCTTAACTAAATCCATCATGGGTTGGGTTGTAGTTTTTGATCACTTTAGTTGCCTTATATTTTTCTTTGTATGCACCTTTGGAAAGGATAGAAAAGCTCTGCTCCAAACTTTTATAATAAAGATCTTCAGTTAAAGGGGCATTATGAAGGGAAAGGGACACTCAAGTCAAAATTAAACTTTCATACAGACAGAGCATGCAAGTTTAAAACAATTTTTAAACATTCTGAGGGACCAACTCCTACTGAGCATGTGCAAGAGTTATGCAATTCTACTATAGTCAATAGTTCTTTAACACTAGTGACCTTGCAAAGCTACGTGCTTAGTCCCCCAAAGAGTACTGTTGGTCCTGACCAGACACAGTTGCTGACTTGATCAGCAGCAGTTGAAGCACAACCTAGCTGTGTGACTACCACTTCTAATTGAGTGACTCACAGTTTCCTCTCGGGACCAGCAATGCTCTGATACATCAGATTGGTACTTCAACTATGTGTTTAACCACTTTGCCTAGATTAAATACAAAAATTGCAGGATTGCTAGGTGTTATAATTACATGCTCTGATAAATTAGAGGATTTTTTTTGCACTATAATGTCCCCTTAATGTTAATATACTGTATATGTTTTAGTGGCTTATACTTATACTATTAATCACTGTCATAAAGAATTTGTGATGACTATTGTGTAGCCATTTTTTTGTCCAAATCATTGCAAGTTTTATTAGTTTCAAAATACAGGTTCCATGTGGACTCTGCTTCTCCTCCATAGATAAAAACAGGGATTACCCCTGTATGATTCAGGCAACAAAGTTTCCTAGACCAAGTCATCAGTGTGCCATGTGCATTCATTTGGAATCCCTTAGGTTAATCGTTAGTGAGTGACGTGTATGATGTAAGGTACTACTATTAATATAAGTAACTTCAAAAAGCTATACTAACTCCACTACTCTTACACTACTAGTATTATTGCCATACTGGACCTGAATCTGAAGTAAATGAAATGATTATGTCTTTCATCATGCTAACCTTACCAATACCAACCTACCTTACCTCACTGTTACACAAAATTAAGAAAAAAATGCATTAACTCTTGGTTTGCTTTATTTATTATTTTCCACTACCAAGCTCTCCCTTTCCCTTGCTTTAGTTTAAAGTTTATTTTGAGAGGGCCAATATGTAGTAGGGCAAGGCACTGGCAGGGCAGGGCAGGCCAGCTCAATACATAGAGAGAACAGTGGAACATAATCATTTTATTACTTAACTATCCTGCACCCCACTGGGAGTGTCATTTCTTTTGCTGGCTGTGCTTGCTTTGGCTATTCAATAACTGAGACTCCAGTATCAAACATGTCAGTATAGTTTGGTAAGCCACAAGCTAAATCAGCTATTTCAAAGGGCAAAATAGTGAGCTACTTGTAAACCGTTTAATACACTACAGCAGGTAAATGGATTATTAGGAACAATGTAAATTGGAGAAAATTTTGGGATGAACTGTCCCTTTAACCTTAATATCAGACTGTATGTGAGTCATGTATTGTCTGTATATAATTATTATACTGTCTAAAAAATGTTTTCTTTTATCTTGGCTGCTGCTGTCATTTTGGGAGAATTGGTGTAGATTGTGTTCTTTTTGATGTTTGTTTTTTTACTTGAGGTACAAATCTTTTCAAACATTTTATTTGTTTTGTGGATTTGATATTAAACCCTGCAGAGAGGTTAAACACATAATCAAAACTTTACTCCTAAATCGGTTACCTCTTGGCTCACCTGATGTGTTCAGCTAGCTCCTAGTAGTGCATTTCTGTTCCTTCAACAAAGGATACTAACATAATGAAGCAAATGTTATCAAATAAATTGTGAAGTTGTTTAGCATTGCTGCTCATTCTGAATCATGAGCATACATGACTGTGTTTTGTGTCTTTTTAAGACTAGACTGATATGTTATTCTTTAGCAACAAAACAGAAATGTCTTGTAATAACAAGTTGTTTACTGTGCCTTTAATGGCAGATACCTTCTTCGGTATTAATAAAGTTTTGAGGTTTGAAAGCTAGGTTTGTGTGCTTTTCTTTACCCCATAATGAGGTTATTTTTTAAAAATTTCAATGAGTAATTGTGACAGAGTTATGTGTAAAGGGAAAAAAAAAACTTTTTTTGGTGGTTTTGACGTTAGTGAAAATGTATCTACTGAAACCTGTAAGTTCCCACTAACCAATGTCATCTGCTATCTTATGTGACAGTCTACATATGTTTATCAATTTTAGTGTTTTTTACTGTGGTTTATTCAAATTCCTTTTGACCTTTACCTCGTTTTGATGTGCCAGTTGATGCGTATGCTTAGATAGTTATTCAGAATCTAACTGCAGTTTAAAAGATATCAGCTCCCATATCGCAATAAGGACAGGGCTACACTACACAGAGCATATCTAGATGTTCATTATGCAAGAAAGCAAGTTAGTTGTTTGTTGTTTTTTATACAATCTGTTTATTTTTAGATTTACTTTGATTAACTCTAGTTCTCTCCTTCTGATTTCTCTCTTTTTTTCTCTGTTGTCAGGTGTTCAGTATTCAAATTTTAATCCAGTTGCAAAATGGAAAACACTATATCCAACCTTAGAAATTTCTCAAGATTGGACTTTCCCTCAAAAATTGAAGTAATAAATAAAGGAAGACCAATGCCTGAGCTGAAGGACTTAGTTCAAAAAGACAAAACCATGACACGTACATTCCAAATGGAGTGGTATCAAAGGAAAGAATGGCTGTGTGGCTGTGCTACAAAGAATCGCCTTTACTGCTTTCTGTGTATTTTGTTCTCCACTACAGATAATGTTTGGACAAATGCTGGATTTGGAAATTTAAAAAATCTATCAAGGAGCGTCAACAAACATGAGAAATCGACCAGTCACATTCAAAACCAATTTGCTTGGAAAACCTTTGGATCAGCGAGAAGGATAGATATTTCTTTAAATGAACAGCGGAGATTAGATATCATCAACCACAATGCGAAAGTGACTGAAAACCGTGAGATTTTAAAAAACCTTATTCAAGCAACCTTCTATCTAGGCAAACAGGAAATAGCATTTCGTGGTAACGAGGAGGGTGCAAAGTCTTCTAATCGTGGCAACTATGTGGAGCTATTGCATATTTTGGCATGGAAAGATGCAACTTTTGCAAGACATTTGAAAATATCCACTGTGTTTTCTGGATGTTCAAATAGAATACAGAATGACTTAATAGAAGCAGTAGCTGATATAATAAGAGAGGATATAAGAAAGGACATTAATACAGCCCCATTTGTTGCTGTTGAAGTAGACGAGACAACTGATGTTACAAACAAAACACAAATCTCTGTAATTTTGCGTTATGTGGCTAAAAGTGAGCTGAATTGTGAGATAATTGTGAAGGAGGCGTTCTTAGGATTTGATGAAGTGGTTGACAGACGAGCACCAGCTATTGCTAACTATGTATTGGGAGTGTTGGAGAAATATAATTGTGTTGAAAAGCTGGTAGCTCAGACTTATGACGGAGCCTCTGTGATGGCATCAGCTATTAATGGGGTGCAAACCAAGATTAAAGAAAAAGTACCTGAAGCAACTTTTATCCATTGTTATGCCCACAAGTTAAACCTGGTGCTCTCTAATTCAGCTAAATCTATAGAAGAGTGTAAAGCATTTTTTTCAACACTTGAGGGAATGGCCACGTTTTACAGTAAATCGACAAAGCGCACCCACCTACTGGACGGTATGGTGAAGAGACGTTTACCGAGAGCAGCACCCACCAGATGGAGTTCAAATTCCAGACTAGTGCAGACGGTCAATATGTTGCAAAGTGATCTACATGCTTTGTTCCTGTTTCTCAGAGAAAATCCAGCTGGTTGGGATCATGAGACCTTGATGATGTCTGAAGGATATTACTTCTTTCTGAATAAAGCATCAACCTGCTTCTTGCTTATGACATATGAGGCCATTTTCATACAAACTGACGCACTCTTTCAATTGCTGCAGAGTAAAGTGATGGATGTTGGATTCTGCTGTCAGAGAATTTCTGACACTATGAAATTTCTTGAAAATCAGAGACAAGAGTTTGACAATTTGCATGGGAAATTTAAGCGGAATGCATCAGAATGGGGCTGACAGACAATGAAAGGAGTAAACAGCCAATAAGAGATGTGAGGAGAAGGTTATTTTACAACATTATGGACAATGTCAGCATTCAAATGAAAGCTCGGTTTGATAATTTTGCTGAGCTAGAATTCCTTTGTTTGGTTGATTGCACTAAACTGATAGAGATGTCCAAACATATTGATGATCAAAAACTGCAGAGCCTATCAAGATATGGCAAATACTTTGACGTAGTTAGATTAAAATCTGATCTTATTGGATTTTATGGTTCTGAAATGGTGAGAAATGATTGCAAATCACCTACAGATTTACTCAACTTTTTGGCCAACAACGATCTCATGCAGACTGTTCCAGAGGCAGTGAAATTACTGAAGCTGGTTCTCACGATACCAGCTACAACAGCCTCTGTTGAGAGGTCCTTCTCTGCTTTAAAGCGAATAAAAACACATATCAGGAATCAAACCAGTCAAGGACGGCTTTTCTCTTTGGCTATTTTAGCAATTGAGAGAGAAAGACTGGTACAGTTACATGAAAAAAACTGTGAAGATTTTCTTCATAAAGTTATTTAAAATTTTGTGAAAAAAGATAGAAGGATTGACCTTGTCTACAAATGAGGGAGCCGAACAAGCACAGTCACTTAGAAAAAAGATAAGATTCTTAATAGTTGTTACATGTTTTATTATATAAGTTATTAAAGAAATATTTAAAAAATAATAGTGAATATTTTTGGAATAAAGTTATTGAACATTTAGTAAGAAAATATAGGATTGACCCTGTCTACAAACGAGGGAGCTGAACAAGACCAGTCACAGAAAAAAGTTTTGATTCTTAATATTTGTTACATGTTTTATCATATAAGTTATTAAAGACCTATTTTAAAAATAACAAAATGTTTTTTTTCTTTTCTCTGAAGTTAATTTGCAATACAATATTCTGCTATTGCAATATATGATCAAACTTTAAAAAAATGCTTTATTCTCAAGATAATCAACATACTGCAGTTGAACTGGTGCTTTAGTGCAATGTTTCTTAACCGTGGTCCTCAAGTACCCTCAACAGGCCAGGTTTTCATTATAGATGAACCAGTGCACAATTGAAGTACTCATCTTAGCAGCAGTAATACCATGGATGGATTGTTTACTAACCTGCTATCAACCATCAGCTGATTATTTCACCAATGCAGCACTGATTCGGCTATAATGAAAGCCTGGTCTTTTGGGGTACTTGAGGACTTCAGTTGAAAAACAATGCTTTAGTTTAAATGCCTAATTTTACATTTTAATTTCAAAGGGACTTGCAGAAAAATGTTCATTCTCATCATAGAAAGTGGAGAAATTGCTGTCTCTGGGAAGGTAAGACCATGCACTCTTATTTTTTCATTTGTATAAATAGTGGAACTGCGGTGCCTATATAACGAGAATTGATTTGTTTTATTACCTGTATGCATGTGTTGCAAAGAATTCAAATTGTCATTGTGCAACCTACTAATTTAGTTGTAAATTTAAAATATCTCTATTGGGTTCATATATGTGCTACTCGGGCGTATCATAGTCAGTGCCTCACCAGCCTCTGACATCACCACACGTCACTAGATGGCCCATCCAGGGCTGTGCAAGCACAGTGCCAAGAATCTCACAATGAGCAGCGCACTGTAGACCAGAGGAATGGCAGCTACATCCACATTTTACCCTGGAGGCCTGTGGCATCTCTACACTGGGAGCACATTCTCACTGTTTGGCTGAATTCCTGTCATCTCCTCTTTCCAGGAGGATTGGGCCTCAGCTTGGTTAGATAACCCCTAGCAACAATGTGTACAACAGAACTCACCTCACCCCCATCTTGAAGGCAAACATTGAGTGGGGCATTCTGGTACAGTGGGATAGATTAAAGCTCTGGTATGTTAGGGGTGTTTTTCCCTCCTCCTAGTGAACTGGAGTATAATACCATATGCAGTGATTGTGTGGACTCTCCCCATAGTTTGAAAGAAAATCACAGTACACTGTCCCTTTAAAGAGTCATAATAGCTGATAATCTAACTTGAAATTGATGTTTTGTTTGTCTTTGTTGCATCTTAAAGAGGGTGCTTATTTTTTAATGGGTGTTATTATGCTGAACAATTGTTTTAGCATTCTTATGATTACGAGGAGTATCAGTCTTCAACAACAGAGCTGTGGGAGCTTTTCCTTCTCAGCCACTGAGATCCTATCAACTGGCTACACAATCAAAACAGCTTTAGCTAAAAAAAAATTCAAGCAAAGAGTAATATTTTACCATATTTAAATATTGTTCATTTATATGCATGATAGAAATGTGTTGGGTCGAATGTCCCTTTC
The DNA here is from genome assembly GCF_027579735.1 of Bombina bombina. Taxonomy (NCBI): domain Eukaryota; kingdom Metazoa; phylum Chordata; class Amphibia; order Anura; family Bombinatoridae; genus Bombina; species Bombina bombina. Next base: position 199,245,837 of record NC_069506.1, on the reverse strand, counting down.
ATAATAGTATCTACTGTATTGTGCTTTTATTCAGTCTTGAATCTGATATTAAAGGGACAGTAAAATAAAATTAAACGTTCATGATGCAGATAGAGCATGGGTTTTTAAACCCCTTTTCAGTTTACTTCTAGTATCCAATTTGCTTTGATCTGTTGGTATCCTTTGTTGAAAGGTATTGCTTAGCTAGACTCAGGAGCAGCAATGCACTATTGGGATCTAGCTGCTGATTGGTGGCTGCACAAATATACACACAGAGAGAAGTGCTCTCTCCGGAATGAACAACCAGCTCAATTACTTGTTTGCTTGTTCTATGATGATTTGCTCCCTGGTGCAGCATCTTTTAGCTCAGTAACGCGTTTCACAAAGTAGAGCTTTCCTGTAGTATATCAGTCTGGTCCCGCCTATTAAGGTCAGTCCAGCACCAAAAACTCACCTGCATGGAGAGAAATCCTGCAAAATCCTTGTGTTTTTAGCATTATGTTGTAATGTAGGTGTTTCTCCTTCACATCCAGAATATTCAGATAAAATGTTTTAAAGCTAAAATCTGACTTTCTAAAATTCTGTGAGGGACCTAATAGTACTAACGAGACTTCTTAGACATTCTCGCCAGAGCGGAGAGCTTTAGATCATTGGACCCCGATGTGTTCAGCTAGCTCCTAGTACTGCATTGCTACTCCTTCAACAAAGAGAATGAAGGAAATATGACAACAGAAATACATTGGAAAGTTGTTTAAAATCACATATTCTATCTGAATCATGAAAGTTTAATTTGGACTTTTCTGTCCCTAGAATTTGTTCTGTAACATCTTTGAAGATGTTTTTGTTATTATCCTTCACAGTGGAACTTCATCTATGCGCCGTGAGCAGTTAGAAGATACATGCTACACTACTGATTATAATAGAGAGTGACTTGAAACTTGCTGATGTGACAAATGTCTGCTACAAATATTTTTGAATTCCACATTTTTCAAGTTGGATTGTTGTGGCAAGTTTTTCTGAAAGTTATTAGTTTCACAAACAGATTTTAATGGAATAAACTGTGCAACTTCAGAGGTTTATTGCTTATGTTTAATTGATTAACAATTCTATTATACAACTTTAGCCCAGTAAATATCACTTCTAATTGATTTCAGCAACTGACCATTGTTGGATGAAATATGTTTTGCCCTTTTGGATACAAAATATATAATTAAGTATATATTTAAAGGGAAGCAAAAATGTTTCTTTCATGATTCAGACAATTTTAGACAACTTTCTAATTTGCTTATATTAACAAATTTCCTTTATTCTCCTGATATCCTTTTTTAAAAACAGAGAGGTAAGCTCAGTAGCGTGCACGTGTCTGCAGCACTATACAGCAGTAGTTTTGCAAGACTGTTAAACATTTGCAAGAGTACTAGATGGCAGCACTATTTCCTGCCATATAGCACAGTCCAGAGAAGTTGTTATTCCAGGTGTATTCAAAGTGGACCCTCCATGCTGAAGTGCATTTAAAGGGACATTAAACACTTTGAGATGGTAATAAAAAATGATAAATGTATATATATATATATATATATATATATATATATATTATATATACAGTATATACATATATATATCTATATATATATATAGCAATATATATATATATATATATATATATATATATATATATATAAACGTATATATAAAGTCTGCAATATACTTTCATTATTTATTTTGTCCCCTTTTCCTTTAATTCCATTCTGAAATAGTGAGCTTTTCAGTTCCTGTTAGAAATGGAAGTGCCAAACACTGTTATATTCCACACAGCCATTGGCTGCACACTTAGTGACCTATTTATAACTGTCCCTAATTGGCCATAACAGAAAAGGTAACCTAAGTTACAACATGGCAGCTCCCATTGTTTTATAGACACTAAAACTTTACGCTTATTTTGTCAATATTTAGAAAGCTAAAGAAACTTTAAAAAATATATCTACATGTTATTCTCAGACTAATCTTTTCTTTGAATGCATCATTCTATCTAGCATTTATTTAGTGTTTAATGTCCCTTTAATGGAATTTGGTACCCTGATACTCATACATGCTGCATAATGATGGCTTGAAATGTGCAGGAAGTCATATATACCTTCCTCCCAATGGTCTTAAATAAATTATTCCTATTTAAAACTAAATACTTACCTATAAAATAAACCCTAAGCTAGCTACAATATAACTAATAGTTACATTGTAGCTAGTTTAGGGTTTATATTTATTTTTTAATCCCCCTAATAAAATAAAAAAGCCCCCCAAAATAATAAAATTCCCTACCCTATACTAAATTACAAATAGCCCTTAAAAGGGCCTTTTGCGGGGCATTGCCCCAAAGTAATCAGCTCTTTCACCTGTAAAAAAAATACAATCCCCCCCCAACATTACAACCCACCACCCACACACCCAACCCTACTCTAAAACCCACCCAATCCCCCCTTAAAAAAACCTAACACTACCCCCCTGAAGATCTCCCTACCTTGAGCCGTCTTCACCCAGCCAGGCACAAGTGGACCTCCAGAGGGGCAGAAGTCTTCATCCGATCCGGGAAGAATAGGTCCTCCAAGCGGCAGAAGTCTTCATCCAGGCGGCATCTTCTATCTTTATCCATCCGGAGCAGAGCGGGTCCATCTTCAATCCAGCCGACGCGGAGCCATCCTCTTCAAACAAAGTCCAAGCGAAGAATGAAGGTTCCTTTAAATGACGTCATCCAAGATGGCGTCCCTTGAATTCCGATTGGCAGATAGGATTCTATCAGCCAATCGGAATTAAGGTAGGAAAAATCCTATTGGCTGATTGGATCAGCCAATAGGATTGAGCTTGCATTCTATTGGCTGATTGGAACAGCCAATAGAATGTGAGCTCAATCCTATTGGCTGATCCAATCAGCCAATAGGATTGAACTTCAATCCTATTGGCTGATTGGATCAGCCAATAGGATTTTCCCTACCTTAATTCCAATTGGCTGATAGAATCCTATCAGCCAATCGGAATTCAAGGGACGCCATCTTGGATGACGTCATTTAAAGGAACCTTCATTCTTCGCTTGGACTTCATTTGAAGAGGATGGCTCCGCGTCTGCTGGATTGAAGATGGACCCGCTCTGCTCCGGATGGATGAAGATAGAAGATGTCACCTGGATGAAGACTTCTGCCGCTTGGAGGACCTCTTCTGCCTGGATCTTTAGGTGGGTAGTGTTAGGTTTTTTTAAGGGGGGATTGGGTGGGTTTTAGAGTAGGGTTGGGTGTGTGGGTGGTTGGTTGTAATGTTGGGGGGGTATTGTATTTTTTTTACAGGTGAAAGAGCTGATTACTTTGGGGCAATGCCCCACAAAAGGCCCTTTAAGGGCTATTTGTAATTTAGTATAGGGTAGGGAATTTTATTATTTTGGGGAGCTTTTTTATTTTATTAGGGGGATTAGATTAGGTGCAATTAGTTTCAATTTTTTTTCCCGTAATTTAGTTTATTTCATTTAATTGTAATTAATTGTAGGTAGTTTAGGTAATTAGTTTAATTATAGTGTAGTGTTAGGTGTAATTGTAACTTAGGTTAGGGTTTATTTTATAGGTACTTTTGTCTTTATTTTAGCTAGGAAGTTATTAAATAGTTAATAACTATTTAATAACTATTCTACCTAGTTAAAATAAATACAAAGTTGCCTGTAAAATAAATATAAATCCTAAGCTAGCTACAATGTAACTATTAGTTATATTGTAGCTAGCTTAGGGTTTATTTTATCGGTAAGTATTTAGTTTTAAATATGATTAATTTATTTTGTTTAATTTAAATTATATTTAAGTTGGGGGGTTAGACTTAGGGTTAGACTTAGGTTTAGGGGTTAATAAATTTATAATAGTGGCGGCGACGTTGGCGGCGGCATATTAGGGGTTAATAAATTTAATATAGTTGTGGCGACGTTGGGGGGCAGATTAGGGGTTAATAAATATAATGTAGGTGTCAGCGATGTTGGGGGCAGTAGATTAGGGGTTCATAAGTATAATGTAGGTGGCGGCGGTGTCCGGAGCAGCAGATTAGGGGTTAATAATATAATGTAGGTGTCAGCGATAGCATGGGCGGCAGATTAGGGGTTAATAAGTGTAAGATTAGGGGTGTTTAGACTCGGGGTTCATGTTAGGGTGCAGACATAAAATTCAGTTCCCCATAGGAAACAATGGGGCTGCGTTAGGAGCTGAACGCTGCTTTTTTGCAGGTGTTAGGTTTTTTTTCAGCCGGCTCAGCCCCATTGTTTCCTATGGGGAAATCGTGCATGAGCACGTTTAGCCAGCTCACCGCTGACTTAAGCAACGCTGGTATTGAGGTGAGATGTGGAGCTAAATTCTGCTCTACGCTCACCTTTTTGCGGCTAACGCCAGGTTTAAAAAAACCTGTAATACCAGCGTTGTATTAAGGGAGCGGTGGGAAAAAAAGACTTGTTAGCACCGCACCCCTGTTACTGCAAAACTCGTAATCTAGGCGTAGGTATGGAAAGAACCATCCAGTGCTAATGATAGCGCAGGGTGTGATATCAATATCCCTTGTTCGCGCTAAAACTAGCATGCATATTGATATTACAAGAAATTATTGATATTACAAGAAAAGATTTAGCGATTTTGACAATGCTGAATTACCGGTGAAACATGTTAAGGGAAGTGGGAGCTAAATGAGGGTTCCATATCGGTTTTAATACGTTTACGCTAGCAGTGTTTGGACACTTTATAAACTTTGATAATTATAAAAGTATCAAGGGAGAATGGGGGACTTGTAAATAGTAATATTATGGTGCTTAATTCATCCGGAATAAAGAATGAGATGTGAGTGATGTATATTTATAAGCAACATTAAGCCTAAATAAGAACAATAAACAGGACATCATAAAAACCCCTGTAAGGCAAATACATTTATACTTCAGCATTATAAATAACAAGTACCATTCACTGGCATGGCACAAACAAGATGTTTTTAAAGTAAAATACTCAATTTTTAATAGCTATTAAAGGAATAGTCTAGTCAAAATTAAACTTTCATTATTCAGATAGAGCATGCCATTTTAAGCAACTTTCAAATTTACTCCTATTATGACATTTTCTTCGTTCTCTTTGTATTTGTATTTGAAAAAGCAGGAATGTAAGCATAGGAGACAGCCCATTTTTGGTTCAGCACCTGGGTAGCGCTTTCTGATTGGTTTCTAAATGTAGCCACCAATCAGCAAGTGCTACCCAGGTGCTCAACCAAAAATGGGCCAGCTCCTAAGCGTAAATTCAAGTAAAGATACCAAGAAAACTAAGAAAAATTGATAATAGGAGTAAATTAGAAGGTTGCTTAAATCTTCATTCTCTATTTGAATCATGAAATAAATAATTTGGGTTTCATATCCCTTTAAGCTTTTATAAGGTAAGCTCCTCCCCAACATTAACAACAATTTTGCATACACACACACACTAGCTTCACATTACAGTAAGGTAGGCTAACCCTTAAGTCGTTCCATGCATATTCATGCCTTAGAATATCATTCTGACATTGAGGAAGGTCTCACCCATATAGACCTCTTCCTTATCAAATTCTGGCCCTCATTTATATTTCCTATTAATTAACCAAATAGGACTGATTTGGGAGGGCTTAATGTAGTTAATACCTCCCTCTCTTTTTATTGGATAATTGTGTGACTGATATCTTAAATTTACAACAATTCTTTTTTTGCTACAAGCATTTTCCATGTGATACTTTATCAAATACTTTAAAAAAAATATCAACAGAACAAATCAACTACCGTACATTATCTTTGTTTCTGCATAAATTTTTTTTGCAACAAAACTAAACTGATGCTCTGATATGCCAGGATTCCAGAATCTTCTTGTTTGCTTAGGTAAGTAAATCAAGTTCAATTTCTCATTTAAATCCTGCTATTCTTATGCACTTGAGGACTGAATATGAGGCCTATGTCAGATGTATTCTATGGGACCCATTTATCAAGCTCCAAACGGAGCTTGAGGCCCCGTGTTTCTGACGACTCTAAAGACCGCTGCTCCATAACCCTGTCCGCCTGCTCTGACCAGGCGGACAGGAATCGCCGGAAATCAACCCGATCGAGTACGATCGGGTTGATTGACACTCCCCTGCTGGAGGCCCATTGGCCGCGAGTCTGCAGGGGGCGGCATTGCACCAGTAGCTCTTGTGAGCTGCTGTTGCAATGCTGAATACGGAGAGAGTATTGCTCTCCGCATTCAGCAATGTCTTGCGGACCTGATCCGCACTGTCGGATCAGGTCCGCAAGACATTTGATAAATAGGGGCCTATGGCAATACGCTCTCCGTATTCACAAGAGCTGCTGGTGCAATGCCGCCCCCTGCAGACTCGCGGCTAATGGGGGTGTCAATCAACCTGATCGTATTCGATCGGGCTGATTTCCGGTGATGTCTGTCCGCCTGCTCAGAGCTGCGGACAGGGTTATGAATAGGGATGGGCGAATGTTTCGCAACATTTGAAAAACGGCACGAATTTTAACACATTCGTTCGTTCGAATCGAATTTCGAATGTTTACATAACATTCTAACATTCGATTTTCGAATGTTCGGTTTTGAATTTTACGATTACATTCGAAAATATTCGAATTCGAAAAATTTGAATTTGGATTGTAATAGTATTTCTAATGCTTTTTCTTTAAATGTAATATTCGAATTATGCAATATTCGAATTCGAAAAATTCGAATTTGGATTGTAATAGTATTTCTAATGCTTTTTCTTTAAATGTAATATTCGAATTATGCAATATTCGAATTCAAAAAATTCGAATTTAGATTGTAATAGTATTTCTAATGCTTTTTCTTTAAATGTAATATTCGAATTATGCAATACGTGTATTCGAATTCGAAAAATTCGAATTTAGATTGTAATAGTATTTCTAATGCTTTTAAATGTAATATTCGAATTATGCAATATTCGAATTCGAATATATATTCGAATTCGAAAAATTCGAATTTATGTTTGTAATAGTATTTGTAATGCTTTCTTTAAATGTAATATTCGAATTATGCAATATTCTATATGGAAACATTCAAAATGATATATTTGTATCTATTATGTATCAATTTACTAAATTCCCACCCTACCACATGAACTATTGAACTTCTGAATAGTATTTGTTAAATAGAATGTTAAATTCGAAATTTCGAATGTGGACATTCAATATAATTATAAACATTCGAATTCGAAAGTGACATTCGAAAACTGTAAAAAACATTCGATTTTTGAATTTTTAAGAATATTCGTTCTTATCGACATTCGAATTTAGAATTCGAATTTCGGTAATAACATTCGTTATACATTCGAAATTCGAAAATTTACACATTCGCCCATCCCTAGTTATGAAGCAGCGGCCTTTAGACTGTCTGAAGACTCGCCAGAAACAGGGGCCCACAAGCTCCGTTCGGAGCTTGATAAATGGGCCCCTATAGATCTGAAATGATTTTACAAGTATTGTTTCAACTTCTTCTCCAGTAACCAAGTATTATCACAATAGACCTGTTTTATTTTGTTGCAGTATGGAAAACCATTGGTCCACTCTTATGTGTGCAGAACAACATCATTTATTTAACACTTTTCCTTCTGGCTGATCATTATTGATCGCAACCATCCCAGCTCATAACCTATTTCAATATGTTATTTTTAATTCTTTTTTTTCATTTACACCTTGATCTTCTTTAAAGGAAAATTGAATACCAAATGTTTCTATGGTACATTTCTTTTACAAAGATATGACGAGTCCACGGATTTCATCCTTACTTGTGGGATATTAACCTCCTGCTAACAGGAAGTGGCAAAGAGCACCACAGCAGAGCTGTGTATATAGCCCCTCCCTTCCCCTCCACCTCTAGTCATTCTCTTTGCCTGTGTTATACTAGGAAGACATGGTAAAGTGAGGTGTTAGTTTTAGTTTCTTCAATCAAGAAGTTTTTTTATTTTAAATGGTACAGGTGCGTACTATTTTCCTCAGGCGGATATGGAGAAGATTTCTGCCCTGAGGTTTGATGATCTTAGCATTTGTAACTAAGATCCACGCTGGTTCCCACAAGACTTCTGAAGGTAACCATGAAACATCTTCAGTGTGGAGACCGGTTTCATGCTACAAGCAGCATTAAGGTATGTGCAGCCTTTTTTTCTGAGGAGACTTGGTGTATCAGAACTGGCTGGCATTATTTCACTGTATGGGAATGGGGTAAGCAGTAAAACCAATTTTAATAAGAGGGGTGTTACTGGAGTCCCTATATTATATTTATCTTTAGTTGATATTTGGGCATTATGTGACATGGGAGACAATATAAAAAAAATATGTTTTATGTTTTTTATTTTTTTGGCACTTAAAACTTATTGGTTTTATGCTTGAGGGTTGTATTGTGTGTGTATTTTTACTTTAGTGCAAAACTGCATTCCCATGCGGTGTTGTTTGGGCCTACTCCGACTTTTGACCTTAAGGGGCGGAGCCTATTTTGGAGCATTTCCTTCAGGCTTAGCAGCAGCAAACAGTAACTCGTGGCTCCTGGACTGTGTAGCTGGTCTGAAGGGTTGGAAACTTGATTCAAGTACCCTGGGGGCAGGTAGGCGCCACAGCAGAGCTGTGCAGAGGGTATTTTTTATCTATCCTTTGACTACATGTTGATATAAGTACTTCTAAAGCTTTATTTCTGCCCTTGCTTCTGGGTGCAGTAATTCTTGGATTAACCAACGATATTAAGTTAAATTTGGGAATAATTTAACGTTTTTTGTGCATTTTGGAAAAAAAATTCACTTTTTCTTTTCTTAAAGGCAGAGTACACGTTTTTTCTAATGTTTATTTTATGCTATAAATAAGTGTTTAAACGACTTTTGTGGTATTACTAGTCTGTTCAACATGTCTGACATTGAGGTTTCTCATTGTTCTATGTGTTTAGAAGCTATTGTGCAACCCCCTCTAACATTGTGTAACTTTTGTACTGAAAGGGCTTTACAATGCAAAAAGCATATTTTAAATAAATTAAGTGTGCCTAAGGATGATTCTCAGTCTGAAGAGAATCAGGATATGCCATCCAATTCTCCCCAAGTGTCACAACCTTTAATGCCCACACAAGCGACGCCTAGTACTTCTAGTGCGTTTAATTCCTTTACTCTGCAGGAGATGGCTGCAGTTATGTCAACTACCCTTACAGAGGTATTGTCTAAATTATCAGTGTTGCAGGGTAAAAGTAGGTCAAGTATTAATGTAAATACTGAATCCTCTAATGCTTTATTAGCTATTTCTGATGTTCCCTCACAGTGCTCTGAGTTGGGGATCAGGGAATTACTGTCTGAGGGTGAAATTTCTGATTCAGGGAATGTTTTGCCTCAGACAGATTCAGATGCTATGTCATTTAAATTTAAGCTTGAACACCTCTGCCTGTTGCTTAGGGAGGTTTTAGCGAATCTGGATGATTGTGATCCTATTGTGATTCCTCCAGAGAAATTGTGTAAAATGGATAAATATTTGGAAGTTCCTACTTACACTGATGTTTTTCCGGTTCCTAAGAGAATTTCGGAAATTATTAGTAAGGAATGGGATAGACCAGGTATACTGTTTTCTCCCTCTCCTAATTTTAAGAAAATGTTTCCTATATCAGATACCATTCGGGACTCATGGCAAACAGTCCCTAAGGTAGAGGGAGCTATATCTTCCCTAGCTAAGCGTACTACTATACCCATTGAGGATGGTTGTGCTTTTAAGGACCCTATGGATAAGAAATTAGAGTGTCTACTAAAGAAATTATTTGTTGATCAGGGATTTCTTTTACAACTACTGCAGCAGCTTTTTGGTTTGAGGCTCTAGAAGAGTCTCTTAACGTTGAGACTCCATTAGATGACATTCTAGATAGAATTAAGGCTCTTAAGCTATTACTGATGCCGCTTTTCAAATTGCTAAATTAGCGGCAAAAAATTGCAGGAATTGCTATTTTAGCACGTAGAGCATTGTGGCTCAAATCTTGGTCTGCTGATGTGTCATCAAAACATAAGCTTTTAGCTATTCCCTTTAAAGGTAAGACCCTTTTTTGGGCCAGAATTGAAGGAGATCATTTCTGATATTACAGGAGGTAAGGGCCATGCCCTACCTCAGGATAGGTCGGTTAAAATGAGGGGTAAACAGAATAATTTTCGTTCCTTTCGGAACTTTAAAGGAGGACCCCCCGCTTCTTCTTTCCACAAAGCAGGAAGGGAATTTTTCCCAATCTAAGTCAGTCTGGAGACCCAATCAGAACTGGAATAAGGGTAAACAAACAAAAAAAAAACACTGCTGGTCCTAAGACAGCATGAAGGGGTGGCCCCCGATCCGGGACTGGATCTAGTAGGGGGCAGACTTTCTTTCTTTGCTCAGGCTTGGGCAAGAGATGTTCAGGATTCCTGGGCACTAGAAATAGTGATCCACGGTTATCAATTGGAATTCAAGGATTTTCTCCCAAGAGGGAGATTTCATCTTTCAAAATTATCTGCAAACCAGATAAAGAGAGAGGCATTCTTACGCTGAGTAAAATACCTTTTTACTATGGGAGTAATCTGTCCTGTTCCAAAATTGGAACAGGGACAGGAGTTTTACTCAAACCTATTTGTGGTCCCCAAAAAAGAGGGAACGTTCAGACCCATTTTGGACCTCAAGTTTCTAAACAAATTTCTAAGAGTTCCATCATTCAAGATGGAGACAATTCGAACGATTTTGCCAATGATCCAGGAGGGTCAATATATGACTACCGTGGATTTGAAGGATGCTTACCTTCATATTCCAATCCACAAAGATCATCATCGGTTTCTAAGGTTTGCCTTCTTGGACAAACATTATCAGTTTGTGGCTCTTCCTTTCGGGATGGCCACAGCACCCAGAATCTTCACAAAGGTCCTAGGGTCTCTTTTGGCGGTTCTCAGACCACAAGGGATAGCGGTGGCGCCTTATCTGGACGATATTCTGATTCAGGCGTCAACATATCATCTGACAAAATCTCACACGGACACAGTGTTGTCTTTTCTGAGAACTCACGGCTGGAAGGTGAACATAGAGAAGAGTTCACTTGTTCCACAGACAAGGGTTCCTTTCTTGGGAACTCTGATAGACTCGGTAGCCATGAAAGTATTTCTGACGGAGGTCAGAAAGTCAAAGATTTTGAATACTTGCCGAGCACTTCAGTCCATTCCTCGGCCATCAGTGGCTCAGTGTATGGAGGTAATCGGATTAATGGTAGCGGCAATGGACATTGTTCCGTTTGCTCGCTTTCATTTCAGACCACTGCAACTGTGCATGCTCGGTCAGTGGAATGGGGATTATGCAGATTTATCTCCAAAGATAATTCTGGATCAAGAGACCAGAAACTCTCTTCTTTGGTGGTTGTCGCCGGATCATCTGTCTCAGGGGACTTGTTTCCGCAGACCGTCGTGGGTGATAGTGACAACAGATGCCAGCCTCCTGGGCTGGGGTGCAGTTTGGAATTCCCTGAAGGCTCAGGGTGTTTGGGCTCAAGTGGAGTCTCTACTTCCAATCAATATTTTGGAACTCAGGGCAATATTCAATGCGCTTCAGGCGTGGCCTTAGTTGGCTTCGGCCAAATTCATCAGATTCCAGTCGGACAACATAACGACTGTGGCATATGTCAATCATCAGGGGGAACAAGGAGTTCCTTAGTGATGATAGAAGTATCCAAGATAATCAGTTGGGCGGAGGCCCACTCTTGTCATCTGTCAGCGATCTACATCCCAGGAAATAAGAACTGGGAAGCAGATTTTCTAAGTCGACAGACTTTTCATCCGGGGGAGTGGGAACTTCACCCGGAGGTATTTGCCTCATTGATTCTCAGATGGAGCAGACCGGAATTGGATTTGATGGCATCCCGACAAAATGCAAAGCTTCCAAGATACGGATCCCGGTCAAGGGATCCTCAGGCCGAACTGATAGATGCCTTGGCAGTGCCTTGGTTGTTCAGCCTAGCTTATGTCTTTCCGCCTTTTCCTCTCCTCCCACGCGTGATTGCTCGAATCAAACAGGAGAGAGCTTCAGTGATCCTGATAGCGCCTGCGTGGCCACGCAGGACTTGGTATGCGGATCTAGTGGACATGCCCTCTCTGCCACCGTGGAAACTTCCATTGAGACAGGACCTTCTCATTCAAGGTCCTTTCCAACATCCAAATCTAATTTCTCTGCAGCTGACTGCGTGGAGATTGAACGCTTGATTTTATCAAAGCGAGGATTCTCTGATTCAGTTATCAATACTTTGATACAGGCTAGAAAGCCTGTCACTAGAAAAATCTATCATAAGATATGGCGTAAATATCTTTATTGGTGTGAATCCAAAGGTTACTCATGGAGTAAATTTAGGATTCCTAGGATTCTGTCTTTTCTCCAAGAAGGATTGGAGAAAGGGTTATCAGCGAGTTCCTTAAAGGGACACATTTCAGCTTTGTCAAATCTGTTTCACAAACGTTTGGTAGATGTACCAGATGTTCAGTCTTTTTGTCAGGCTTTATCTAGAATTAAGCCTGTATTTAGACCTATTACTCCTCCCTGGAGTTTGAATTTAGTTCTTCGAGTTCTGCAAGGGGTTCCATTTGAACCTATGCATTCCATAGATATTAAACTGTTATCTTGGAAAGTTCTGTTTTTGGTTGCTATTTCTTCTGCTCGAAGAGTTTCTGGGCTTTCAGCGTTACAGTGTGATTCGCCTTATCTCATATTTCATTCTGATAAGGTTGTTTTACGTACCAAACCTGGTTTTCTTCCTAAGGTTGTTTCGAATAAGAATATTAATCAGGAAATTGTTATTCCTTCCTTGTGTCCTAATCCTTCTTCTAAGAAGGAGCGTCTGTTACATAACTTGGATGTGGTCCGTGCCTTAAAGTTCTACTTACAGGCAACTAAGGATTTCCGTAAATCATCTTCATTATTCATTGTTTATTCTGGAAAGCGTAGGGGTCAGAAAGCTACGGCTAACTCTCTTTCTTTTTGGCTGAGAAGTATCATCCGCCTGGCATATGAGACTGCTGGACAGCAGCCTCCTGAAAGAATTACGGCTCATTCCACTAGGGCTATGGCTTCCACATGGGCTTTTAAAAACAATGTCAGGGTGCCAGGAATCAGACTGAGACGAGAAGTGCAAAAATAATCACACCTTTATTAATAGCACAAAAATAATAAAAAATCCACAAGTCAAATAACAATCCAGGAATCAAAAACCAGAGCTTGTAGTCAGACAAGCCGAGTCAGGAGCCAAAGCGAGTAGTCAGACGAGCCGGAATCAGGAACAAGGAAAACAGCAGAGTCAAGAACAAGCCAGGGATCAGGAACCAGGAGGGATGTCAGATAGCCAGGTAATATACAGGAGCTCTCACAAACAGGTCTGAGACAACGCAAAGGCAAAGCATACTGAACAAAGGCCCTTTAAATGATAAGTGATGGCATCACAATTCTGAGACTGCATCCTGTCTCACATAGATGATGCACACCAGTCTGGCCATAAAAGGAAGTGCAGGAAGTGAGCAGCATCCCCCACAATGCACCATAGTCTGCAAGAGAGGTGAGTAAAATGGCTGCCAGCAGCACATGGCAAACAAAACAGGTAAAAACCCTGACAAACGATGCATCTGTTGAACAGATTTGTAAGGCTGCGACTTGGTCGTCCCTTCACACTTTTTCCAAATTTTCCAAATTTGCTACTTTTTGCTTCTTCTGAGGCTATCTTTGGGAGAAAGGTTCTTCAAGCAGTGGTGCCTTCCATTTAGGTTCCTGTCTTGTCCCTCCCTTTCATCCGTGTCCTTTTGCTTTGGTATTGGTTTCCCACAAGTAAGGATGAAATCCGTGGACTCGTCATATCTTTGTAAAAGAAAACTAAATTTATGCTTACTTGATAAATTACTTTCTTTTACGGGATGACAAGTCCACGGCCCACCCTGTTCTTATTAAGACAGTTTTTCCTTATATTTTTTGTAAACTTCAGTTACCTCTACACCTTTTTAGCCTTTCCTTTTCTCTTCCTATGACCTTCGGCCGAATGACTGGAGGTGGATGGGAAGGGAGGGGCTATATATACAGCTCTGCTGTGGTGCTCTTTGGCACTTCCTGTTAGCAGGAGGTTAATATCTCACAAGTAAGGATGAAATCCGTGGACTCATCATATCGTAAAAGAAAGTAATTTATCAGGTAAGCATAAATTTAGTTTTTGTAGAGCATGCTTGAACAATTACAAATGATCAATTGTATTAATATAATATAAATACTTTTTATTACCTAAAAAAATATAAAGATTGAAAGTGTAACAAATACAAACGTAGGTGTTAAGCATATGTGGGCCCTCAAGGCCAATTGTTCTCTGAAGCAGAAAACAATGTCCTATTCTTATACTTAGACAATGTACACACTCTTATCTCTACCCCATAAACCCTTGAACTTTTTTCCTTGCACCCTTCAGCCACTCTATAGCACAGACAATTTAATTACTTAAAGGAACATTCCAGCCAAAATTTGAATCCACGTGGATGCATTTAAATTTTGAATATAAGCTGTTTTAATAGTGTATTTAAGTATGTACCATGCACCAGCATTTTAAACATAGAGAGCCTAAGGTGCTTGTACCATCTGGCAATGGCTCGATTTTTTAATTGCTGACATGATACCATACAAGCCCCACTGGTACTCCAAGCAGTGGCAGTATTTAAATTGCTAGTGCACTAAAAATATCTAGCTATGCTTCACATGCACATGCAGAGAAAAATGTTAATATTTAAACAGTAATAACTTTTACCAGAAGCATTTTTGCTAATACCTGTATGTTGAAAATATGTTTCTATTTAAAGATGTTATTTATCTATGTGCATTTTATTTTTGACAGGAGTGTCCCTTTAAGTGAGATTATGTGTACATAGGCCTAGATTACAAATGGAGTGCAATTGATAGCGCAGGGTGTATTCTCTTGTGCTTGGTCTTGAGCTAAGAAAAATGCATCTTCAGGAACAAAAAGTGGATAGTTAAAATCTTTAACAACAGCATCTTAAACTTTTTTTTAGCATGCCCTACATATTTAATGGATAGCGAAGGGAGTGTTATTAGTGTGATCATTGAACTTGTATTACAAGAGGTCAGTTAAGTGTTGATTTTTACCCTTTGTCTTGTAACTACATACAATATGATCAGACTGTTGTGGATAATATAAGCACAACATACAATGCATTGGCAATGAAAGAATAATACAGCTCTGCCTTGGGCTCTGTAACCCATCCTTGCAATGGAAAGCAAAATAAAATAAAGCTATTTAGACACCAAGAGCCCCTAACGCAGGGTTGCACAAATGAGCAAGGCATTAGCACAATATATATGTCACTGTGTAAAAATCAGACACACAGAATTAGCTACAGTATGTGCCTACCTGTTATCAGGGGCTGAAATACTGGTGGTGCAGGCTGTGCCACTGCCACCACACAAGGGCCCAATGGCTGGGGGGCCACTATAGGAGCTATGCAGCCCCAAGGAGTTTAAAGCACTAAATAAACTCTGTCACTTGCCATAACTAGGACCATCAAAGAAACTACTCGGAAATACAGTTATTACATCACCAACCTTCCATACGCTGCCACATGCATCACGTGACCATGACAGGTGGAATTTCCAAATAACAATTGCAGGAGCCGTGAAAATGGCAGCGGGACACATGAGCCCCTCAAATCTTTGGGGTCATGTGACAGCTGTTACAACAGTCTGGGTGGCAGGCTGCATTGCGTCAATGAAGCACAAAAAGTTAAAAAAGAAGAAATATGGTGAGTAGCATCTGGGAAAGGAAGGAGGTACATCATAGCTGCAGACTGATTTAGTATAATATAGATCTGAGGGCTTATGTGGCTCTGTAGAGATTATATAATGCTTTGGCTACCAGGATGTGCACAGTTGTATGCTATACCTTGCAGTCCTCAATGACGGAGAGCCAGTTAAACTGAAAGACACATATAAGTGTGATATTGAATAAGTTCATGATGTACCATAACCATATGAAAACACATCTATCTGGGTTTAAGGGGGTGGGGGCAGAGGGAGGTGGGGGACAAAAAAACATCTTGCACAAGGGTCCTCTGATCATTAGGCCCACTACTGCCTCTCATTAAGCAAAATACAGAAAAAAGTACTCAATCACACACACACACACACTCTCACACTATCACACACACTCACACACTCTCACACTATTACACACACTCTCACACACACTCACACACTCTCACACTATCACACACACTCACACACTCTCACACTATCACACACACTCACACTATCACACACACACTCTCACACACACTCTCACACTATCACACACACACTCACACCCACACACTCTCACACTATCACACACACTCACACACACACACTCACTCACTCATACATACATAGACATATTTAGACTTTCTCAACAACAATTTTGGAAGTTATGCAGATTTTATTTTGTTTCAGTTTTCATTGTAATCATTTTATTTTATTTCTTTAAATGTTTTCTTTTTGTATTTATTTATTTCTAGCTATTTGGTTTGGTTTAGGGTACTTGCCTAACTAGAAAGACTGACTGCACAATCTAATATAAAATAAAATAAAAAGTTTATGCTAAAATAGGGTATTTGAAAGACAAGTTTAGACGCAGGCCGGGAAGAAGACAGGGTGATACTAACAATGTCTAAGCAGGAAAATGGTCACCGCTCCAGTACAGCCAAGGCCAGAGTAATTATTCAGAATCATGGCAAGTTACATAGGGTCAAGACAAAGACCTATGTCCAGGAATATTATACTTTGCCGTGAACTTAAACAAGTAGCACTGGCAAGAGCATCTTGCTGTTCGGCAGAACTTCACATTTTAAAGTACTGCTTAAAGGGACAGTCAAGTGAAAATTAAACTTTCATGATTAAGATATGGAGTGCAATTTTAAGCAACTTTCCAAATTACTTTTATCATCAAATTTGCTTTGCACTCTTAGTATTATTTGTTGAAAGCTAAACATAGGTAGGCTCATATGCTAATTTCTAAGCCTTTGAAGGCCACCTCTTATCTCAGTACATTTTGACAGGTTTTCACAGCAAGACAATGCAAGTCCATGTGTCATATAGGTAACATTGTGCACACTCCCGTGAAGTTATTTGAGTAAGCACTGATTGGCTAAAATGCATATCTGTCAGAAGAACTGTGATAAGGAGGCAGTCTGTAGAGGCTTATACAAGGTAATCGCCAGTTGCGCACGCATCCTCAAAGAAATGTTGGCTGCGCGAGGCAACCAAAAAACTGTTGGCTGCGCGAGGCAACCAAAAAACTGTTGGCTGCGCGTGCAGCCAAAATAATCCACCTGGATGCAGCATAGGCAAACCCGAAGCCTTAAAAAAAAACATGCAACCTACCGCACGAAATAACAAAAAAACACGTAACCGCCTGCAAGAAATAAAAATAAAAACACGTAACCGCCTGCACGAAGTATAACAAAAAACACTAACCTCCCGCATGAAGTATTAACAAACACCTAAACCGTCAACCCCCACATCGCAAAACAATAAATTAATTAACCCCTAATCCGCAAATAACATAATTAAAATATTAACCCCTTAACCGCCAACCACCCACATCACAATAAACCTAATTAACCTATTAAGCCCTAAACCGCAAAAAAACCCACATCGCAAAAAAACCTATTTAACCAATTAACTCTTAAACTGCCAACCCCTCACATCGCAGTACATCTAATTATCCTATTAATCCCTAAACTGCTAAGCCCCCACATTACAATAACCCTAATTAACCTATTAACCCCTATACCGCCAACCCCCCACAAAGTAAATAACTAATTAAATTACTAAGCCCCCTACCCTAACACCCCCTAAATTAACCCCAATTACTACTAAATTACAATTAAAATAAAAAAAAACTAAAATTAAATTACAAAAAATAAGAAAAGTCTAACATTACAGAAAAAAATAAACAAAATGATCAAAAATAAAAAAAAAATATACCTAATCCCTATGAAAATAAAAAAGCCTTTTTAGGGCATTGCCCTAAATTAAACAGCTCTTTTACCTCTAAAAAAATACTAAGTCCCCCCTAACAGTAAAAAAACCCCACCCACCAAACCCCCCAAAATAAAAAAACCTAACACTAAAAAAAATAAACTACCTATTGCCCCTAAAGGGGCCTTTATATGAGCATTGCCCTTAAAAGGGCATTCAGCTCTTTTTCAAGCCCCAAAAAACCCTAATCTATAAAAAAAACACCCCAAAAATGAAAAAAACAAAAGCCTAAACCTTAACCCCAAATAGGTACTTACTGTTCCTGAAGTCCGGCGGAGGTCTTTTTCCAGACGGTCCGGAGCCATCATCTTCTATCTTCATCCGGATTGAAGGTGGCACAGAGCGGAGGTGCGGAGCTGTGTTCCCGATGCCAGCAGTCCTCAGCGGCATGGAGGATCCTCTTCATGCGATCGTCCATCGCACACTGAAGATTGAATGCAAGGTACCCCATATTTATTGGGTTACCTTGCATTACTATTGGCTGAAATTTTGAAATCAGCCAATAGGATGAGAGCTACTGAAATCTTATTGGCTGATTTCAAAATTTTAGCCAATAGTAATGCAAGGTACCCCAAATTGATTGCGGTACCTTGCATTCAATCTTCAGTCTACGCCGGACATCAGATGAAGAGGAGCCTCCATGCCACGAGAAAAGCTGCCGCCGAGGACCGCCGCCGTTGAGGACCGCCGCTGAGGATCCAGGCATCGGGAACAGAGCTCCGCACCTCCGCTCTGCGCTGCCTTCACTCTGGATGAAGTTAGAAGATGATGGATCCATTTGGAAGAAGACTTCAGGAACAGTGAACACCTATTTGGGGCTTCGGGTTAGGCTTTTTTTTTTTAATTTTTGAGGTGGGCTTTTTTTTTTAGATTAGGGTTTTTTTGGGACTTGAAAAAGAGCTGATTGCCATTTTAAAGGCAGTTAAAGAGCTGAATGCCCTTTAAAGGACAATGCCCATACAAATGCCCCTTTAGGGGCAATGGGTAGTTTAGTTTTTCTTAGTGTTAGGTTTTTTGTTTTGGGGGTTTGGTGGGTGGGTGGGGTTTACTGTTAGGTAAATGAGCTGTTTAACTTAGGGCAATGCCCTTTTAAGGGCTATTGGTTGTTTAGTATTAGATTAGGGGGTGTTTTTATTTTGGGGGATTTTTTAATTTTATAGGGGTATTAGTTTAGGTTTAACATTTTTATTTTGGATAGCTTTGTTAATTTTTTCTGTAATTTAACTTTTTTTAATTTTTTGTCACTTAAGCTTGGGGGTTTGTATTTTTTAAACAAAGACTGCCTTCTGGGCAGGGTTATCGCCTAGTATTAATATAACAGAGTTTGTTATGCAAAACTGGAGAATGGTGATTAAAGGATTATGTATCTTTTTAAACAATAAAAATGTTGGTGTAGACTTTCCCTTTAAGATAGTGTGCACCTGGGTAGCAACCAATCAGAAAGTGCTACTCAGGTGCTGAACAAAAAATGGGCCTGTTCCTAAATTTATATTCCTGCTTTTTCAAATAAGGATACCAAGAGAACAAAGAAAAATGGATAATTAGGAGTAAATTAGAAAGTTGCTAAAAATTGCATGCTCTATCTGAATCATGAAAGAAAATAATTGGGTTTCCTATCCCTTTAAACAATGCAGTTACCCCCTAAACAAACTGAACCTTTTGTTGTCAAACTTAGGGCTTCTTGGTATGCTAGTGCATCAGTAGTGGACCTACTGAACAGAGGTCCCTGGTGCAAAATAATGCTGCAACCCGCACCGTCCGTAATTTCACCTCGCACATTGGGCTATTACATATACAGTGCCTGCAGTTCCTAAAGTTCCGTAAGTCAAATAAACTAGCGATGTCCCGAAATGAGCGTAAATACAAATTTCTGGAGTCACCAGTGACTTATGGCACATTAGAAACTGCCGACGCCTAAGAAAAGTAAAAAAAAGAAAAAACCAAACCTCCCGTAAAAGTCTAACACGCCTCCCAAAAATAAGCCAGAGACGTAAAACCCCTATATCCGCCATCAAACCCACATCGGAACTAATAAAAGTATTAACCCCTAAACCGCAATATGCTTATTTAAACTATTAACCCCTATATCCGCGATCAAACCTACACCGCAATAAACCTATTAAAGTATTAACCCCTAAATCCACCAACCCCAACATCACAAACTACCTAATTAAACTATTAACCCCTAATCCGCCATTAACCCACAATGCAAACTACCTATTAAAATATTAACCCCTAAACTGCCAAAGCAAACAACGCAAACTTCATATTAAAGTATTAACCCCTAAACCGCCAAAGCCCACAATGCAATAAACCTATAAAAGTATTAACCCCTAAACCGCCAAAGCCCACAATGCAAATAATTAAATTACTAAGCCCCCTAACCTAATACCCCCTAACATAATACCCCTAAATGAACCCAAACTACAAAATACTAAAGTTACTACTAAAATAAAAAAATCGAACACTACTTTAAAAAAAACAAACAAAAAAAACTATTAATTAAAGGGACAGTCTAATCAAAATTAAAATTCTGGTGTAGATGGTTCCTTTAAGCTACAATTACATAAAATAAAAAGATCTAAGATTACAGAAAATAAAAAACAAAATTATCAAATTTTAAAAAATTATACCTAATCCCTATGAAAATAAAAATTCCCCACCAAAATAAACTCCCCCCAATCTAATGCTAAATTACCAGTAGCCCTTAAAAGGGCTCTTTGCAGGGAATAACCCCAAGATAAACAGCTCTTTTACATTAAAAATACACAAAGTCCCCCCTAACAGTAAAACCCCCCACCCACAAACCCCTCAAGATAAAAGAACCCTAAACACTAAAAAAACTAAACTACCCATTGCCCTGAAAAAGGCATTTAGCTCTTTTACAAGTGCCCACCCTAATCTAAATAAATAAACCCCCCAAAAAATTATAAAAAAAATCTAAGTCTAACCCCTAGGTTGATACTCACCATTCCTGAAGTCCGGCGGAGAAGGTCCTGTCCCATGCGGTGAAGTCTTCTTCCAAGCGGCGACCTCTTCTTGCTTCTTTCAGGAACAATCCTGCATGGAGCGGAGGGAGCGGAGCTGAAGACCGATGACCGAGGAGCTGAAGACCGGCGACCCTGAAACTGAAGACCTGAGATCCTGGAACTGAAGACCGGCAACCACGGAGCCATGGAGCGTGGAGGATCCTCTTCATATGATCACCACTGTACACCGGATAGTGAATTCAAGGGACACGATTAACAATGGTGTCCCTTAAAATCCTATTGGCTGATTTGATTCTTCAAATTCAAATCAGCCAATAGGATGAGAGCTACTGAAATTCTATCTAGGGCAATGGGTAGTTTAGTTTTTTTAGTGTTAGGTTTTTTATTTTGGGGGGGTTTGGTGGGTGGGGTTTTTACTGTTAGGGAGGACTTTGTGTATTTTTAATGTAAAAGAGCTGATTATCTTGGGGACAATGCCCTGCAAAAAGCCCTTTTAAGGGCTACTGGTAGTTTATTCTTAGAGTAGGGGGGCTTTTTTTAATTTTCTAACAGCTAGATTTAGAGTTTTGCGTTAGCCGTCAAAAGCAGTGTTAAGGGGTCCTAACGCTGCTTTTGGCCGCCCGCTGGTATTTAGAGTCAGCCAGGAAAGGGTCTAACGCTCACTTCCCTACCGCAATTCCAGGCTACCGCAGATCCCCTTACGCCAATTGCGTATCCTATCTTTTCAATGGGATCTGCCTAACGCCGGTATTTGGAGTCTTGGGAGAAGTGAGCGGTAGACCCTCTACCGACAAGACTCCAGCCGCAAAAAAAAGTCAGTAGTTAAGAGCTTTATGGGCTAAGGCTGGAATATAAAGCTCTTAACTACTGTGCTCTAAAGTACACTAACACCCATAAACTACCTATGTACCCCTAAACCGAGGCCCCCCCCCCACATCGCCGCCACTATAATAAAATATTTTAACCCCTAATCTGCTGACCGGACACCGCCGCCACCTACATTATACCTATAAACCCCTAATCTGCTGCCCCTAACATCACGGACCCCTATATTTATTAACCCCTAATCTCCCCCCCAACTTCGCCGCCATCTAACTACACTTATTAACCCCTAATCTGCCGACCGGACCTCCATGCCACTATAATAAATGTATTAACCCCTAAACCGCCGCACTCCCGCCTCGCAAACACTATAATAAATTTGATTAACCCCTAATCTGCCCTCCCTAACATCGCCGCCACCTACCTACAATTATTAACCCCTAATCTCCCGCCCGCAACATCGCCGCTACTATAATAAAGTTATTAACCCCTAAACCTAACTCTAACCCTAACACCCCCCTAACATAAATATAATTTAAATGAAACTAAATAATATTCCTAAAATTAAATAAAATAATCCTATTTAAAACTAAATACTTACCTATAAAATAAACCCTAATATAGCTACAATATAACTAATAATTACATTGTAGCTATTTTAGGATTTATATTTATTTTACAGGCAACTTTGTATTTATTTTAACTAGGTACAATAGCTATTAAATAGTTAATAACTATTTAATAGCTACCTAGTAAAAATAAATACAAAATTACCTGTAAAATAAATCCTAACCTAAGTTACAAATACACCTAACACTACACTATCATTAAATTAATTAAATAAATTACATACAATTACCTAAAATAAAATACAATAAAATAAACTATACTATAATACAAAACAAACAAACACTAAATTACAAAAAATAAAAAAGAATTACAAGCAGTTTAAACTAATTACACCTAATCTAAGCCCCCTAATAAAATAAAAAAGCCCCCCAAAATAAAAAATTCTCTACCCTATTCTAAAATACAAAAGTAATCAGCTCTTTTACCAACCCTTAAAAGGGCTTTTTGTGGGGCATTGCCCCAAAGTAATCAGCTCTTTTACCTGAAAAGAAAAATACAATACCACCCAACATTACAACCCACCACCCACACAAGCCTACTCTAACCCACCCAAACCCCCCTTAAATAAACCTATCGCTTCATCCAAGGTGCGCAGAGGAGGTCCTTGATCCGGTAGAAGTCTTCATCCAAGCGGCAAAGAAGAGGTCCTCCATCCGGTAAAAAAGTGTTCATCCAGGCGGCATCTATAATGTTCATCCATCCGGAGCGGAGCCATCTTCAACGGAGCCGACGCGGAGCCATCCTCTTCAACCGACGGACTAACAACGAATGAAGGTTCCTTTAAGGGACGTCATCCAAGATGGTGTCCCCTCAATTCCGATTGGCTGATAGAATTCTATCAGCCAATCGAAATTAAGGTAGAAAAAATCTGATTGGCTGATGCAATCAGCCAATCAGATTGAAGTTCAATCCGATTGGCTGATCCAATCAGCCAATTGTATTGAACGCGCATTGTATTGGCTGTTCCAATCAGCCAATAGAATGCGAGTTCAATACGATTGGTGTAATTAGTTTAAACTGCTTGTAATTGTTTTTTATTTTTTGTAATTTAGTGTTTGTTTGTTTTTGTATTATAGTATAGTTTATTTTATTGTATTTTATTTTAGCTAATTGTATGTTAGGTGTATTTGTAACTTAGATTAGGATTTATTTTACAGGTAATTTTGTATTTATTTTAACTAGGTAGCTATAACAATTTAATAACTATTGTACCTAGTTAAAATAAATACAAAGTTGCCTGTAAAATAAATATAAATCCTAAAATAGCTACAATGTAATTATTAGTTATATTGTATCTATATTAGGGTTTATTTTATAGGTAAGTATTTAGTTTTAAATAGGATTATTTTATTTAATTTTAGGAATATTATTTGGTTTCATTTAAATTATATTTATGTTAGGGGGTGTTAGGGTTAGGGTTAGAGTTAGGTTTAGGGGATAATAACTTTATTATAGTAGCAGCGACTTTGCGGGAGGGAGATTAGGGGTTAATAATTGTAGGTAGGTGGCGGCGATGTTAGGGAGGGCAGATTAGGGTTTTTTAAATTTTATTATAGTGTTTGCGAGGCGGGAGTGCAGCGGTTTAGGGGTTAATACGTTTATTATAGTGGCGGCGATGTCCAGTTGGCAGCTTAGGGGTTAATAAGTGTAGGTAAGGTGGTGTCGAAGTTGGGGGGGCAGATTAGGGGTTAATAATTATAATATAGGGGTCGGCTGTGTTAGGGGCAGCAGATTTGGGGTTCATAGGGATAATGTAGGCTGCGGCGGTGTCCGGAGCGGCAGATTAGGGGTTAATAGTATAATGCAGGTGTCAGCGATAGTGGGGGCGGCAGATTAGGGGTTAATAAGTGTAAGGTTAGGGGTGTTTAGACTCGGGGTTCATGTTAGGGTGTTAGGTGCAGACTTAGAGAGTGTTTCCCCATAAGAAACAATGGGGCTGCGTTAGGAGCTGAACGCTGCTTTTTTGCAGGTGTTAGGTTTTTGTTCAGCCCAAACTGCCCCATACCGCTACCGTAAGCAACGCTGGTATTGAGGGTTGAAGTGGAGCTAAGTTAGGCTCAACGCTCCTTTTTTTAAGCCTAACGCAGCCCCTCAGACAACTCTAAATACCAGCGTTGTCTTAAGGGTGCGTTGGGAAAAAAGCAGCGTTAGCTACGCGGGTCTTTACCGACAAAACTCTAAATCTAGCCGATAGGGATTAGGTATAATTTTTTAAAATTTGATAATATACGGCTAGATTACGAGTCTTGCGTTAGCCTTAAAAAGCAGCGTTGAGAGGTCCCTATGCTGCTTTTTAATGCCCGCTGGTATTACGAGTCTGGCAGGTACAGGTGTACTGCTCACTTTTTTTCTGTGACTCGAGCATACCGCAAATCCCCTTACGTAAATTGCGTATCCTATCTTTTTAATGGGATTTTCCTAACGCTGGTATTACGAGTCTTGGAAGAAGTGAGTGGTAGACCCTCTTCTGTCAAGACTCCTACCGCATTTAAAAGTCAGTAGTTAAGAGTTTTATGGGCTAACGCCGTAACATAAAGCTCTTAACTAAAGTGATAAAAAGTACACTAACACCCATAAACTACCTATTAACCCCTAAACCAAGGCCCCCCCCCACATCGGAAACACTTAAATAAAGTTTTTAACCCCTAATCTGCCGACCGGACATTGCCGCCACTTTAATAAATATATTAACCCCTAAACCGACACACTCTCGCCTTGCAAACACTAGTTAAATTTTATTAACCCCTAATCTGCCGTCCCTAACATCACCGACACCTACCTATATTTATTAACCCCTAATCTGCTGTCTCCAACGTCGCCACTACTATATTAAATTTATTAACCCCTAAACCTAAGTCTAACCCTAAGGTTAACACCCCCCTAACTTAAATATAATTTAAATAAAATGAAATAAAAGTACTACAATTAACTAAATTATTCCTATTTAAAACTAAATACTTAGCTGTAAAATAAACTCTAAGATAGCTACAATATAACTAATAGTTACATTGTATCTATCTCAGGGTTTATATTTATTTTACAGGCAACTTTGTATTTATTTTAACTAGGTACAATAGTTATTAAATAGTTATTAACTATTTAATAACTTCCTATTAAAATAAAGACAAATTTACCTGTAAAATAAATCCTACCCTAAGTTACAATGACACCTAAAAATACACTATAATTAAATTAATTACCTAAACTAATAGTTACATTTGTATCTATCTTAGGGTTTATATTTATTTTACAGGCAACTTTGTATTTATTTCTTTTGCAAGATGTACAGAGTCCACGGTTTCATCCTTACTTGTGGGATATTATCCTTCCCAACAGGAAGTGGCAAAGAGAGCACCCACAGCAGAGCTGTCTATATAGCTCCCCCCTTAACTCCACCCCCCAGTCATTCTCTTTGCCGGCTCTAAGCAGGAAGGTTAAAGTGAAAGAGGTGATAAACTGTTAGTTTTTATTTTATCTTCAAGCAAGAGTTTGTTATTTTTAAATGGTACCGGTG
The DNA here is from genome assembly GCF_027579735.1 of Bombina bombina. Lineage (NCBI taxonomy): Eukaryota > Metazoa > Chordata > Amphibia > Anura > Bombinatoridae > Bombina > Bombina bombina. The sequence continues at coordinate 199,219,805 of NC_069506.1, read as the reverse complement.
TGTACTATTTACTCTCAGGCTGGAGATAGATGAAGATTTCTACCTAGACGAGGATGATGATCTTAGCATTTGTAACTAAGGTCCACTGCTGTTCCAACAGAAGCTGAGGAGTACAGGAAAACTTCAGTGTGAGGAACGGTTTCTTGCTATACAGCAATGAGGTATGATCAGTCATTTTTTCTGTAGAGACTGTGATAACTCAGAAAGGCTGACAGTATCCCCATAAGGGGAAGGGGAAGCAGTAATCCTAGTCTTAGAAGGGGCTTTACTAGCTTGCATAAAGGGCTTAAGTTAGGGGCACTCAGTTTGAATGATATATAACCAAACGTTTGTGTGTTCTGGGAGTAACGTTTTTATTATTTGAAGGGACAACTGTATTAAGGGATACACTTGGCTTTTTTGGGGTTTTGATAACCCACATGGCTGAAAAAAAAACGCTTGGTAGATTTTTCTAAAGGCCTTAGTAACATTGAGTGCGGTGGGTGGGGCCTAATTATGCACCACAGTTGTTTTCTATAGACAAGCAGCAAGCTACAACACCGGAGGGTCCTGGTGAACTTCTTGGGCCTAATCAAAGCTTTATCCCCACATTATCAATCCCTAAGGGCAGGTAGGCGCCACAGCAGAGCTGTGGCAAGGTGCTGACAAGGGTTTTACCAGTTTTTGGCACTTTGTCAATCCGGTTTTCTTATTTGGGGGTTAAATGTTAAATTTCTTGTGGTGCAATCTTACTATAGCTTAGTGTTTCTACTGCAAAAATTTTGGAAAATTTGAAGTAATTTTAAGCAGTTTTGCAGTTTGTGTATGCCTTTTTTTCTCTTAAAGGCACAGTACCGTTTTTGAAAATTGTTGTTCTTTCATTAAATGAGGTGTTTTCCAAGCTTGCTTGTCTCATTACTAGCCTGTTCAACATGTCTGACACTGAGGAAACTCATTGCTCAATTTGTTTAGAAGCCATTGTGGAACCCCCTCTTAGAATGTGTTCCACTTGTACTGGTATGTCTATAAATTGCAAACAGCATATTTTGACTTATAAGAGTTTGGCACTGGATGATTCTCAGACAGAAGGAAATCAGGTTTTGCCATCTAGTTCTCCCCAAGTGACGCCAAGTACCTCTAGTGCGTCTAATTCTTTTACCTTGAAAGATATGGCCTCAGTTATGAATACTACCCTCACAGAGGTTTTATCTAAACTGCCTGGGTTGCAAGGAAAGTGCAGTAGCTCTGGGTTAAGAATGAATGTTGTGCCTTCTGACGCTTTAGTAGCCGTATCCAATATTCCCTTACAATGTTCAGAGGTAGGGATGAGAGATTTGCTCTCTGAGGGAGAGATTTCTGATTCAGGAAAAATGTTCCCTCAGACAGATTCAGATATGACGGCATTTAAATTTAAGCTAGAACACCTCCATTTATTGCTCAGGGAGGTTTTAGCGACTCTGGATGATTGTGACCCTTTTGTAGTTCCAGAGAAATTGTGTAAAATGGACAAATATTTAGAGGTTCCTGTTTACACTGATGTTTTTCCGGTCCCTAAGAGGATTTCGGACATTGTTACTAAGGAGTGGAATAGACCAGGTATTCCGTTCGCTCTCCCTCCTGTTTTTAAGAAGATGTTTCCCATATCTGACCCCATGCGGGAATCATGGCAGACGGTCCCTAAGGTGGAGGGAGCTATTTCTACTCTTGCTAAGCGTACAACTATACCTATTGAGGACAGTTGTGCTTTCAAAGATCCTATGCATAAAAAAATTAGAGGGTCTCCTAAAGGGTTTTCTTCTCTAGCCTATAGTGTGCATTGTTCCTGTAACCACTGCAGCTGCCTTTTGGTTTGAGGCTCTGGAAGAGGCTCTTCAGGTGGAGACCCCACTAGATGACATTCTGGACAGAATTAGGGCTCTTAAGCTAGCTAATTCTTTCATTACAGATGCCGCTTTTCATCTAGCTAAGTTAGCGGCAAAGAATTCAGGTTTTGCCATTTTAGCGCGTAGAGCATTATGGCTTAAGTCCTGGTCGGCTGATGTGTCATCAAAATCTAAGCTTTTGACCATCCCTTTCAAAGGTAAGACCCTATTCGGGCCTGAACTGAATGAGATCATTTCAGATATCACTGGAGGGAAGGGTCATGCCCTCCCTCAGGATAAGTCAAATAAGACGAGGACCAAACAAAATAATTTTCATTTCTTTCGAAACTTCAAGGGTGGTTCCGCTTCCTCTTCCCCTGCTGCAAAGCAAGAGGGGAACTTTGCTCAATCCAAGCCAGGCTTGGAACAAGGGTAAACAGGCCAAGAAGCCTGCTGCTGCCACCAAGACAGCATGAAGGGGTAACCCCCGATCCGGGACCAGATCTAGTAGGGGGCAGACTCTCTCTCTTTGCTCAGGCCTGGGCAAGAGATGTTCAGGACTCCTGGGCCGTAGAAATTGTAACCCAGGGGTATCTTCTAGATTTCAAAGATTCTCCTCCAAGGGGGAGATTCCATCTATCTCAATTGTCTGTAAACCAGACAAAAAGAGAGGCGTTCTTACGCTGTGTCGAAGACCTTTTTACCATGGGAGTGATCTGCCCAGTTCCGAAAGCAGAACAGGGGCAGGGGTTCTACTCCAATCTGTTTGTGGTTCCCAAAAAAGAGGGAACCTTCAGACCAATTCTAGATCTCAAGATCCTAAACCAATTCCTAAGAGTCTCATCCTTCAAGATGGAGACCATTCGGACTATTTTACCAATGATCCAGGAGGGTCAATATATGACCACCGTGGACTTAAAGGAAGCGTATCTACACATTCCTATCCACAAAGATCATTACCAATTCCTCAGGTTTGCCTTTCTGGACAAGCATTTCCAGTTTGTGGCTCTTCCCTTCGGGTTGGCCACGGCGCCAAGAATCTTCACAAAGGTGCTAGGGTCCCTTCTGGTGGTCCTAAGGCCGCGGGGCATAGCAGTGGCGCCTTATCTTGACAACATCCTAATTCAAGCGTCGACTTTCCAACTAGCCAAGTCTCACATGGACTTAGTGTTGGCCTTTCTAAGATCTCATGGGTGGAAGGTGAACGTAAAAAAGAATTTCCCCTCTCACAAGAGTTTCATTTCTAGGGACTCTGATAGACTTGGTGGACATGAAAATATTTCTGACGGAGGTCAGGAAATCAAAGATTTTAACCACCTGCCGAGCTCTTCATTCCATTCCTCGGCCATCAGTGGCTCAGTGTATGGAGGTAATCGGACTAATGGTAGCGGTAATGGACGTAGTTCCATATGCTCGCTTACATCTCAGACCACTGCAACTATCCATGCTCAGACAGTGGAATGGGGATTATGCAGATTTATCTCCTCAGATAAACCTGGATCAAGAGACCAGAGACTCTCTTCTTTGGTGGTTGTCACAGGATCACCTGTCCCGGGGAATGTGTTTCAGCAGGCCAGCGTGGGTTATAGTGACGACAGACCCCAGCCTAATGGGCTGGGGTGCAGTCTGGAATTCCCTGAAGGCACAGGGTTTGTGGACTCAGGAGGAGGCCCTCCTACCGATAAATATTCTGGAATTAAGAGCGATATTCAATGCTCTTCAGGTGTGGCCTCAGCTGGCCTCGGCCAGATTAATCAGATTTCAGTCGGACAACATCACGACTGTGGCTTATATCAATCATCAGGGGGGAACAAGGAGTTCCTTAGCGATGATAAAAGTTTCCAGGATAATCCAATGGGCAGAGACTCACTCTTGCCATCTGTTAGCAATCTATATCCCAGGGGTAGAGAACTGGGAGGCAGATTTTCTAAGTCGTCAGACTTTTCATCCGGGGGAGTGGGAACTCCATCCAGAGGTGTTTGCTCAACTGGTTCAGCTATGGGGCACACCAGAATTGGATCTGATGGCGTCTCGTCAGAATGCCAAACTTCCTCGTTACGGATCCAGGTTAAGGGCTCCTCAGGCAGAACTAATAGATGCTCTAGCAGTACCCTGGTCGTTCAACCTGGCTTATGTGTTTCCACCTTTCCCTCTCCTTCCGCGTCTGATTGCCAGAATCAAACAGGAGAGAGCTTTGGTGATTTTGATAGCGCCTGCGTGGCCACGCAGGACTTGGTATGCAGACCTGATGGACATGTCATCTCTGCCACCATGGACTCTGCCACTGAAACGGGACCTTTTGATTCAAGGTCCTTTCAAGCATCCAAATCTAATTTCTCTGCAACTGACTGCTTGGAGATTGAACGCTTGATTTTATTAAAGCAGGGTTTCTCTGAGTCCGTCATAGATACCTTGATTCAGGCTCGAAAGCCTGTCACCAGGAAGATCTATCATAAGATATGGCATAAATATTTTTTTTGGTGCGAATCCAAAGGCTACTCATGGAGTAACATCAGGATTCCTAGGATTTTGTCTTTTCTCCAAGAAGGATTGGAGAAAGGATTGTCCGCTAGTTCCTTGAAAGGACAGATATCTGCTTTGTCTATTCTGTTGCACAAGCGTCTGGCAGATGTCTCAGACGTTCTGGCTTTTTGTCAGGCTTTAGTTAGAATTAAGCCTGTTTTTAAACCTGTTGCTCTGCCATGGAGTCTAAATTTAGTTCTTAAAGTTCTTCAGGGGGTTCCGTTTGAACCCATGCATTCCATAGATATTAAGCTTCTATCTTGGAAAGTTCTGTTTTTATTTGCTATCTCTTCAGCTTGAAGAGTTTCTGAACTATCTGCATTACAATGTGACTCCCCTTATCTTGTTTTCCATGCTGATAAGGTGGTTTTACGTACCAAACCTGGGTTCCTCCCTAAGGTTGTTACCAACAGGAATATCAATCAGGAAATTGTTGTTCCTTCTCTGTGTCCTAATCCTTCTTCTAAGAAGGAACGTCTGTTGCACAACTTGGACATGGTCTTTGTTTGTTGTCTATTCTGGAAAGCGTAGGGGTCAAAAGGCTACGGCTACCTCTCTTTCCTTTTGGCTGAAAAGCATCATCCATTTTGCTTATGAGACTGCTGGACAGCAGCCTCCTGAAAGAATTACAGCTCACTCTACTAGAGCGGTAGCTTCCACATGGGCTTTTAAAAATGATGCTTCTGTTGAACAGATTTGTAAGGCTGCGACTTGGTCTTCGCTTCATACCTTTTCCAATTTTTGCTTCTTCAAAGGCTATTTTTGGGAGAAAGGTTTTGCAAGCAGTGGTGCCTTCCGTTTAGGTTCCTGTCTTGTCCCTCCCTTCATCCGTGTCCTAAAGCTTTGGTATTGGTATCCCACAAGTAAGGATGAAACCGTGGACTCGGTACATCTTGCAAAAGAAAACAAAATTTATGCTTACCTGATAAATTTCTTTCTTTTGCGATGTACTGAGTCCACGGCCCGCCCTGTCTATTCAAGACAGATAGTATTTTTTATTGAAAACTTCAGTCACCTCTGCACCTTATAGTTTCTACTTTTTCTTCCTTGGCCTTCGGTCGAATGACTGGGAGGTGGAGTTTAGGGGGGAGCTATATAGACAGCTCTGCTGTGGGTGCTCTCTTTGCCACTTCCTGTTGGGAAGGATAATATCCCACAAGTAAGGATGAAACCGTGGACTCGGTACATCGCAAAAGAAAGAAATTTATCAGGTAAGCATAAATTTTGTTTTTAAATAGGTACAATAGTTATTAAATAGTTATTAACTATTTAATAACTTCCTAGTTAAAATAAAGACAAATATACCTGTAAAATAAATCCTAACCTAAGTTACAATTACACCTAACACTACACTATAATTAAATAAATTACCTAAACTAAATACAATTAATTACAATTAAATTAAATAAACTAAAGTACAAAACCCCCCCACTAAATTACAGAAAATAAAAAAATAATTACAAGAATTTAAAACTAATTACACCTAATCTAATACCCCTAATAAAATTAAAAAGCCCCCCAAAATAATACAATTCCCTACCCTATACTAAATTACAAATAGCCCTTAAAAGGGCTTTTTGCGGGGCATTGCCCCTAAGTAATCAGCTCTTTTACCTGTAAAAAAAAAGACAATAACCCCCCAACATTAAAACCCACCACCCACACACCCAACCCTACTCTAAAACCCACCCAATCCCCCCTTAATAAAACCTAACACTACCCCCTTGAAGATCACCCTACCTTGAGCCATCTTCACCCAGCCGGGCACAAGTGGTCCTCCAGAGGGGCAGAAGTCTTCATCCGATCCGGACAGAAGAGGACCTCCAGACAGGCAGAAGTCTTCATCCAGGCGGCATCTTCTATCTTCATCCATCCAGAGCGGAGCGGGTCCATCTTGAAGCCAGCCGACGTGGAGCATCCTCTTCTTCCGACGACTCCCGACGAATGAAGGTTCCTTTAAATGATGTCATCCAAGATGGCGTCCCTTGAATTCCGATTGGCTGATAGGATTCTATCAGACAATCTGAATTAAGGTAGAAAAAATCCTATTGGCTGATGCAATCAGCCAATAGGATTGAAGTTCAATTGAAGTTCAATCCTATTGGCTGATCCAATCAGCCAATAGGATTGAGCTCGCATTCTATTGGCTGTTCCAATCAGCCAATAGAATGCAAGCTCAATTATATTGGCTGATTGCATCAGCCAATAGGATTTTTCCTACCTTAATTCCTATTGGCTGATAGAATCCTATCAGCCAATCGGAATTCAAGGAACGCCATCTTGGATGACGTCATTTAAAGGTACTTTCATTCCTGCTCGTCTGGAGGTCCTTTTCTGCCCGGATCGGATGAAGACTTCTGCCCCTCTGGAGGACCACTTGTGCCCGGCTGGGTGAAGATGGCTCAAGGTAGGGTGATCTTCAAGGGTGTAGTGTTAGGTTTTATTAAGGGAGGGATTGGGTGGGTTTTAGAGTAGGGTTGGGTGTGTGGGTGGTGGGTTTTAATGTTGGGGGGGTATTGTCTTTTTTTTTTACAGGTAAAAGAGCTGATTACTTTGGGGCAATGCCCCGCAAAAAGCCCTTTTAAGGGCTATTTGTAATTTAGTATAGGGTAGGGAATTTTATTATTTTGGGGGGCTTTTTTATTTTATTAGGGGGATTAGATTAGATGTAATTATTTTAAAATTATTTTTTTATTTTCTGTAATTAAGTGTTTTTTTTTTTTGTACTTTATTTAATTTAATTGTATTTAATTGTAGTTAGTTTAGGTAATTAATTTAATTATAGTGTAGTGTTAGGTATAATTGTAACTTAGGTTAGGATTTATTTTACAGGTAAATTTGTCTTTATTTTAACTAGAAAGTTATTAAATAGTTAATAACTATTTAATAACTATTGTACCTAGTTAAAATAAATACAAAGTTGCCTGTAAAATAAATATAAACCCTGAGATAGATACAATGTAACTATTAGTTATATTGTAGCTAGCTTAGGGTTTATTTTACAGGTAAGTATTTAGTTTTAAATAGGAATAATTAAGTTAATTGTAGTAATTTTATTTAGTTTTATTTAAATTATATTTAAGTTAGAGGGGTGTTAGACTTAGGTTTAGACTTAGGTTTAGGGGTTAATAAATTTAATATAGTAGCGTCGACGGGGGCGGCAGATTAGGGGTTAATAATTGTAGGTAGATTGCGGCGACTTTGGGGGGGCAGATTAGGGGTTAATAACTATAATGTAGGTGGCGGCGATGTTGGGGCAGCAGATTAGGGGTTCATAAGTATAATGTAGGTGGCGGCGGTGTCCGGAGCGGCAGATTAGGGGTTAATATTATAATGTAGGTGGTGACGATGTTGGGGGTGGCAGATTAGGGGTTAATAAGTGTCAGATTAGGGGTGTTTAGACTCGGGGTTCATGTTAGGGTGTTGGGTGTAGACATAAAATGTATTTTCCCATAGGAATCAATGGGGCTGCGTTAGAAGCTGAACGCTGCTTTTTTGCAGGTGTTAGGTTTTTTTCCAGCCGATTCTGCCCCATTGATTCCTATGGGGAAATTGTGCACGAGCACGTTTAGCCAGCTCACCGCTACTGTAAGCAACGCTGGTATTGAGGTGAGAAGTGGAGCTAAATTTTGCTCTACGCTCACCTTTTTGCGGCTAACGCCGGGTTTAAAAAAACCCGTAATACCAGCGTTGCCTTGAAGGAAGTGGTGAAAAAAAATGCCCGTTAGCAACGCACCCCTGTTACCGCAAAACTCGTAATCTCTGTGATTACTGTAATCTTAGATTTTTTTTAATTTATGTAATTGTAGTTTAAAGGGACAGTCTACACCAGAATTTTAATTTTATTTTTTATTTGTAAAGTAGTGTTAGGTTTTTTATTTTAATAGTAACTTTAGTATTTTGTAATTTAGGTAATTTGGGTTCATTTAGGGGCTGTTAGGTTAGGGGGTGTTAGTTTAGGGGACTTAGTAATTTAATTATTTTTTTGCGTTGTGTGCTTTGGCGGTTTAGGGATTAATACTTTGATAGGTAGTTTGCGTTGTGGGCTTTGGTGGTTTAGGGGCTAATACTTTAATAGGTAGTTTGCGTTGTGGGTTAATGGCAAATTAGGGGTAATAGTTTTATTAGGTAGTTTGCAATGTTGGGGTTTGCGGATATAGGGGTTAATACTTTATTTGTAGTTGCGGTGTGGGTTTGATGGCAGATATAGGGGTTAATATACTTTATTAGTTATTGCGGTGGGGGCTGGCGGTTGACAGGTAGATAGATATTGCTCATGCGTTAGGTGTTAGTTTATTTTTGCAGGCAGTTTTGGGAGCTACGGTGCTCCCATACTCAGCGCAAGGCCTGCTGCAGCTGCCTTAGTATGGCAAGGTGAAAATGGAGGGGCACTTGTCTCTGTCTATTATAAATACTGATTCCCTCCCTGCAACTGTCTTATTAACTAATATTGCCGCCGGCAGCTATAAATCCGGCCCTGGGCTCACCCCCTGACTGAGAACATTCTCAAAAATCTTTCTCCTACCCTTAAAATCATAATGTGGTTTACATAACTCTAGTCCTTTCAATATTTCCTTCATGGAATCAGTAATATGCAATAAGCTGCTATATCGATTTTTTAAAACAGCTTTCTAATTTACTTCTATTATCACTTTTTTTCATTCTCTTTGTATCTTTTGTTGAAAGGCAGGGACATATGCTTAGGAGCCGGCCCATTTCTGGAGCACTATATGGCAGCAGTTTTGCAAGAATTTTATCAATTTGCAAGAGCACTAGATGGCAGCACTATTTCCCGCAATATAGTGCTCCAGATGCCTATCTACAGTATGTATCTCTTCAACAAAGAATATCATAGGAACAAAGCAAATTTGATAATAGAAGTAAATTGGATACTTTTTAAAAATGGTCTGCTCTAAGTCACAAAAGAACATTTTTGGGTTTCCTATCCCTTTAAGGACAAAGGAGTGGATCAAAGTCCTTTAGAAAAATGTATCTAATGATTTAAATAATTTGTGTGACCCCAAAAACAGGAATACATATTAAAATTAAGTCAACGGAAAAAAAAACTTTAATATTTTGTTTTTATATTTCTTGAAATATTTTTGCATGATTTAAACACCAGTAAATATAAAATCACAAAACAAATCTGAAGATTAGGTGTGTTAACAGATTTTAATTAAGAAAAAGATTAAACTAGGAAATTTCCTGATTTTTCACATTTAATTGGTTCATACTTAACCTGCTATGATCTAGTGACACTGCACTATTTGTTGGTAAATAAATAAAAGCCAAACATGGTGGCTGGGAGCTATAATCAAATATCAAGGAGTCTCTATAGCACTGGTGCCCACATTGCATACTTGCATAACCAATTGATATCACAACCACAAACAGATCTAACTTTGAGCTCCTTCACCACCAAATAAGCCTACATGCTCTCTGTCCTGTAACGCCTCTGCACAAAATAATCTAATCATGACCTTCTTCATCACAAATACCATAACTTTGCTTTCCCAATCTCCCACCACACTGAAAAGATAACCACCACCTCTTGCACACAACATTTCTTAACTGTACTCATCACCTCCATGTGAGTGAGAACTTGAACAATGGCACCAACATAAGCTGCCTGTGTTGTATAGTGCCCTCCACTAATATAGGCAGCCTTGGTAAATATGAGCAAAGAAGGCTGTGAAAAATTGCCTTTATTGTTTAACCTTTTTGTTAAAAAATACACAAAAATACTCTGCTCTCATGGATATCAAACAATTGTAAACACAACGCAGGTTTATCCAAAAAATAAATACAATCTTTGTTATGTGTGGCACAATTATTAGCACCCCTATGAATTCATAGAAGAAAAATATATTTGAATAATATTCCTATTGATATTTTAAATTTTTAGTACACCTAGGTCTAGGAAATTGTTCAACCGTCACTTCCTGTTTCACAGGTGTATAAATATTAGGTAACACATAGGCCAAATTCCTCTAGTCATTCATCACTATGGGTAAGACCAAGGAATATAGCTGTGATGTATGGCAAAAGGTTGTTGAGCTTCACAAAATGGGAAATGGGTATCAGAAAATAGCAAATGCATTGGAAATGCCCATTTTCACCATCAGGGCAATAATTAAGAAGTTCCAGTCAACTAGAAAAGTAATGAATTAACCTGTAAGAGGACATGTGTCTATATTGTCTCAACGCACTGAAAAGGATAGTTTGAGTGCCCAAACTATCTTCAAGGATCACAGCTGTAGAATGGCAGAAGTTAGTTGTGTCCTGGGGTCAGAAAGTCTCCAAAACTATGATCCAACATCACCTACATCACCACAAGTTGTTTGGAAGGATTTCAAAAACAAAAAGGCTCTACTTTCATCCAAAAACAAACTCAAGAGTCTTCAGTTCTATGGTCAGATGAACCAAAATAGAACTTTTTGACAATAAACATCAGAGGTGGGTTTGGCACACATATAGAAGTAGCCATTCAGAAAAGTACCTCATGCCCACAGTTAATAGGGCTGTTTTTCTCCCAGAGGACCTGAGACCATTCCTCCATACAAAATCTGTCCAGATCCCTCAAATTGTGAGGCCAACGCTGATGGACTCTCCACTTCAGTTCATTCCAAAGATTAAATGAATACCTGACTGCCTCTGCCAGAAAGCCTTAAATGGGCTGTGGTTGGATCTTCCTGCAGGACAATGATCCAAACCATACATCAAAATCAACACAAAACTAGTTTACTGACCACAAAATCAAGATCCAGCCATGGCCATCCCAGTCCCCTGACGTGAACCCCATAGGAAACCTGTAGGGTGAACTGAAGAGGAGAGTCCACCAGTGTCAACCTCAAAATTTGAAGAATCTGGAGATATTCTGTATTAAGAAGTGGTTTCAGATCCCTTGCCATATATTCTCCTACCTCATCAGGCATTATTGGAGAAGACTCAGAGCAGTTGTTTTGGCAAAGAGGGGTAGCACAAGGTATTGACTAAAAGGGTGCCAATAATTGTGCCACACATATATTTAACAAACTTTTTTTTATTATAAACCTCTGATGTGTTTTCAATTTTTTGATATCCATGAGAGCAGAGCATTTTTGTGTATTTTTTTAGCGAAAGATCAAAAGGATAAACAATAAAGAGAATTTTTCACAGCCTTCTTTGTACATATTTACTAAAGGTGCCAATATTAGTGGAGGGCACTGTATATGTATCTATATCTTTTTTTTAGCCATTTAAAAATGTAAATGTATTTTTAGTGTATAGACTGTACAAAAACAGGTTGTGGGTCAGATTTGACCCATGTCAGGGTGGCAGTGTGCAAAGTATTATTGTGTTTTTTATTTTGTTCAGAGAAGACTTGCTTGGTATTTTGGCCCTGGACTATCATTGGGCAGGGTCAGACTGATATGCTACAGGATACGTTTTCTTTGTGAAAATGCATCAATGTGTGCTAAAAGAGTATGGAAATGAAAAGCAAAATGGAGAGAGAAAGAGCAAGAGATAGATAGATAAAAGATAGATATAGATAGATGATGGATAGACAGACACATAGATGGATAGATAATGGATAGGTGGATAGATAGTGGATATATGGATAGATAGATGGGTAGATAAAGCGATAGAGCGATAAATAGATAGAAATGGTAAGAAATAATGGAATAGTGTAGATTCACAGCCAAATGCTTCACTATAATATCACAAAAGTGGGTGACATATAAGTATAGTAGGTGGTATAGAGTGCAAGTGAAAGTAATGATAAACATCCCCATAACTTAAACTCAAACAATTCACAATATTGAAAAATGTGTGTTCATGTGTGGCAGATTTTTTATCCCAAGCTTGGCATAAATGACTAGACTCAACAGGGTGTGAGGCATGGGGGACAAATATGTTCTTATTATCTGGCCCCTACAAACTGCAGTCATTCTATTCTTCAATTTCCTCTACCTGTGTGGAACGTTTTTATAGCCCTACATTTTTTTTGTTTCGTTTCAAGTAATACCATTTCTAAAATGTGTTTAATTGACCCTATTTGCATGAAAGAACTCTAGTGTGGCCCTCCTTTGTAAAGCTTGGACACGTTTGTGTCATAGGATTGTAGTATCAATATGTTAAACATCTTTTTAATTTATAAGACAGTGGAGGGGGTGGATGCTCCGACTTAGAGATGGAAGCTGCATGTACATTTTAAATGATCTATTGCTGTTCAGGGTGCTCCAGGAGAAGAGATAGAGGCAGTTTAGCATTCCATTAGCGTGGCCACTGCAGTACTGACTCTTATCTGCACAGCAAAGCTTCCTGCAACTCAACAGAAGCCTCTGCACCCTCCTGCCCCCACTGCCTCTTTCACTAGCTCTCGTTCTCCTACCCCCCCTTTCCCTCCAACCTCTGCACAATTCAATTTGCCACTCATCTCTGTGGATCGAACAGAATCATTCATCATTCAGCACGAGCAGGCAGCATTAAAAATATGGTGAAACAGGCAATGTACCTCTGCTCCCTGCATGCAGTGCTGGGCACATGGTTCAGGACTAAAACCAATGCAGATAAACAGCTTTACTCTAGGGGGGAAAATGCAATGGGAAAGAAGAGGAAACTGCCTTCTGATTATAAACAGAGAGATGCATATACAAGAAGCCAACAGCTTACAAAGAATAAAAATGGAATCATAGAATGTAACTAGCAATAAAATGACCATCCTTGAAACCCCCCCCCCAAATACTAACAATTGGGTGATATAAGTTCACATTATTTTTTAACACTGTAAAGAATGAAAAACTCTACAGATAATATACCATAGCATTAAATCTGTAATTGCAACTTGTTTTACTTCACATGGGCTACCAGAGGTTGCTAATATAATAAAACTATATTTTCTACATACATCATTTTTTTATAATGATTTAAATGTTCACAGCAGATGATTTTAAATGACTGATCTCATGTGTATAGCTTGGTCTACAAATAAAAATAGTTAAACCATTGGTTGGAAGAGACAACAGCAATGCACTGCTTTCAAAAGCTTGGCAGCCCTCTCTGGCAACCAAAAGGTTAAATGTATGGGAAAGAAGCAGAGCAATGTATCATAGGGTGAGAGAATATGCAGTAACTTTGCAGTCAAATTGTACAATGAATAGTATATCTGCAAACACTGCATTTAGTGTGTCATTGTGGGTTAATGGGTGAAAGAGAGCAGTAACAATTATTTTAAAAATATATATAGTGTAAAAGGGCAGCAAGACTGGATCAGGAAAAATAAATTAATTTGTGTCAGTATCTTAGAGCTGTGCAAAGTAATGAGGATGCAGTTATATAGTATTTAAAGGATGAAAGCTACAGTGACAGCAGCAAAAGGAACAATGTAGGACTGCAGCAATATTATCCCATTAATAACTAGAGGAGTGAACTGGGCAAAGAATGCTTTGCTATATCATTGCATGAAACTGTATTAAATATACCACCTGAAAAAGCAGCTTTTAAAAAAATGAAAATAATGTGTGTGATAGATAGAAATACTTCACTCATTTTTGTCAATAAATAAATATTTTATGCAGTTGAAAGGAATGTAGAGGTGAATCAGTAAGTGAAGCGATGCAGATTTTAGCTCCAAGATGCTTAGGGTTTTAATTCTTATGAATGCATTATATATTGATAGGGATTTATTGCTTACCAAATCCTGCATGCCTGCATCATACCTGACTGCGTACATGGTTTGCTCTGTATCAGACTATAATAATATTGTCAAGCAGAGTCTTTAAGTGGCCGAGGACTGCAGTGATGCTATTGTAGGTAATGTATAGAATGGAGAATGCAGCCATACAATAAGCAGAAATGACGATATGTTGTGCAATGCAGTAAGATTAGACAGAATTTAACATTCTGAGATAAGGTATGAGAGGGGCACTAGCAATAAGGGGTTTATTGTGGCTATTTGCGCTTGTCGGAGGTAGCACACGTATTACAAGTTGAAAGTAAACGCCTTCGCTTGAGCGCAATTATAAGGTTAGCGCCACTTCAAAGCTCTGGTTAACTATTACAAAAGTCAAAAAAGTTGTACAAAACAAATAAAAATGCATTTAAAAGCACAGTTACGCTCATAATAACACTATTTAATAAAATTATTTAAAAAAATTGCATAAAAGTTATAAGGACTCAAAGATATTAGATATCAGGGATGCGATTGCATATACCGTGCAGGTTTTTGCGCAAGCGTGGAAACCCGCGCCGCCCGTAATTTCACCTTGCACATCGGGGTATTAATCGTCGCAAGTAACTTACGCCAGTATTTTGTCCACAGAAAGTGTCAATAAAGAGTAGTTTTATGCAAATTAGGCTAACACTAATAAAAATGCGACACGTAATTACGCTATTCAAAATTCATATATAAACCCATGCGCAGCTGCCATTTTCTTCAGTGTGTTTGGATTGTTCGTTGAGCTACAACACACTACACTGGAGTGGACCTCACACATTTTATTTGATTTTTACAGTGTGACAGGCTCCCCCTCAAAGCCAAAGGGAGGATATTCCTCTGGCCAGGAATCTTGTTTGGTTGTGATTGTGTATGATTGAACTGGGAGTGAGTGTGAGTGTGTGTAGTGTGATTTAGTGTGAGGATGGCAGGGAGACGTAGGGAAGAGGGGAGAGGAGTGGCAGGGAGAGGAGTATAGGAGAGGACAGGAGGAGCAGTGGGCCCCCATCAGGGAGTAAGTGGAGTGGGGAGAGGGATAGCTAGAAGGGATGATGGGAGGGGAGATGCGCGAGAGCCCCAGAAAGCAGGCACATCTAGGAGAGGGACAGAGGGTGCACATGGGGACAGAAGGGGGGAGGAGGGAGAGGATAGGGAGGAACCCACACCAGGGACATCACAAGGACGAAGCCAAGTGTCTATGGAGGATGAGAGACTGAGATGTCCCAACTTCTCATTTGATGAAAATGTTGCCCTTGTCCAGGCCATCATGGACAATTACAGTGACCTCTTCAGGCAGGAGAAGGGCAAAGGCATTGCCAAAAGGAGAAAAACGGCATGGTTGGCGGTAGTGTGGCCCCGCAGAGGAGGACTGTTGAGGGCCTGAAAAAGCGGTGGAATGACTGCAAGAGGCGGGTCAAAGAAAAGATGGAGCAGGAAGCTATGCACCAGAAGGAAACAGGCGGTGGGCCATCCCTTTATATTGAGTATAACACGTGGCAGGAGATGATACGCAGGTCCCTGAGTATCGCAGCAGTTTGTGGACTTCCAGGGGCTCGTGACTCAGGGGCTGCAACATCCCACACACCAGTATTATATGTATTTGAGATATAACATCCTTTAATATCACACATTCATGTACACAATGAGGAGCATGGTATTTGCCCTACTAACAAAAACATTTACAATTATATTTGACCTTACTGCTAATTAACACAATGCAATTCATGATATGAGGTGGAATAGTGCAATACTAACATGTCTCAGAATAACACAGGACACATGTCATAGCGTTTGACATGAGAATCAGTATAGGCCCTAGGATGTATCAATGATTATTGTATGGCCACGTGGACATATATCTGACTGTACTAATCCCTCTCATCCTTTGACTCCTTCACAGAACCTCCTTTCACGTGGATACAAACATCCATGCCACCACCACCAGTCTTCAGGCAACCGCAAGAACAGTATGTTCCCAGGCATGATCATGGTTGGATGGCTTCAGTTGAGGACCCGGGAGTGATGCCACCACCATTGCCATATGACCCCTGGCAAGATTCCTGGCCAGAGGAATATCCTCCCTTTGGCTTTGAGGGGGAGCCAAGGCAGCCACAAAGTGTCCATGTATTTACCCCCCCCCCCACAACACAATCTCATGGCAGTCAGGGATTTTACCCACAGACAATGTCACAGGAAGTGCCAATTGGACAGGCTGAGTGGTCACACACTGGTCATCAGTGGGACTATCAACCAACCATGAGAGCTCCACCATCCTCATCAATTGGATGAACTCCACCATCCTCATCAATTGGACGAGCTCCACCATCCTCATTAATTGGACGAGCTCCACCATCCTCATCAATTGGACGAGCTCCACCATCTGCAGATGGAAATATAGCAGAATCTACAGCTGCACCTCAAGCACCATCAGATGTAGCTGACCCTGCCCCACATGAACCAGTAGTTGTAGCTGCCCCTGCCCCAAATGAACCAGCAGTTGTAGCTGCCCCTGCCCACATGAACCAACAGTCGTAGCTGCCCCTGCCCCACATGAACCAGAAGTTGTAGCTGCCCCTGCCCCACATGAACCAGAAGTTGTAGCTGCCCCTGCCCCACATAAACCAGCAGTTGTAGCTGCCCCTGCCCTACATGAACCAACAGTTGTAGCTGCCCCTGCCCCTGCCCCACATGAACCATCAGATGTAGCTGACCATGCACCTCAAGCACCAGCAGATGCAGGTGACCCTGCCCCTCAAGCACTTAGAAGCCCAGCTGCTCAAGAGCCTGTGGATGCATTTTATTCTCCCCTGGGTGAGGATGGAATACATTGCACTCCAGAGGAGGCTCATAACAAGCACTGAGAGCATACAAAGAGTCCAAGAGAGGTTCTTCAGGAACCATGAAAGGTTCATCAGGAGCCAAGAGAGGATACAACAACGTAGCATAGAGCTACAGAGGGACATGGCAGCATCGTTAAGTGCGAGTGTTCAGAACCAGTCACAGGTGATGCAAATTCTGTCTGATATGCAGATGCAAATGGACAATAGATGGAGAGAACAAAATCAACTATTGGGTGTGTTGGTTGAGCACTTTACACACCAGCAGGCCACTGCCTCCAGCCTATCATCTGTGGCCAGCACACCAGCAGAAACACCAGAATCTTCTCAAACCTGGAGAACAAGGAAATCCACTACAGTCACCTCAGCACCCTCATCCAAGAAGCCAAAAAAGAAATAAATATTATAGTTCACCATAAATCTTGTCCTCTGTTATTTACCATATAATTGTCATCCACATCCATGTCAGGTGTGTTTTATTACACTAATATTGTTAAAACATATAATATGACCTGTGTGGAAATGGCAATAAAAACAGGTAATATTATAATCTTTATTACATATTCTTGTACTATAACTCACATCCACAATAGTTGTTTATGAAGGGTACATATAGTAATATTCACTTCTAAGATGTAAATCAATGTATCTCACATCCAATATAAATTGACACATGGGTATATATAATAGGGATGTTACTGATAGGGTCTGCATTATCAGGTGTTTTAAGGCTGCAGGTGAGAGGTTGTGTTGTCTGTGATTGGTTTGACACAATTGCAAAGAGGCGGCCTTCAAGAAGGTCTTTGAAATTATCATATGAGCCATCCTAGGTTTAGCTTTCAACTAAGAATAGCAAGAGAACAAAGCACGTGTTAGAATTAAATTTGAAAGTTGTTTGAAATAACATGCCCTATTTGAAACAAGAAGGTTTTCTTTGGACTTGACTGTCCCTTTATATATTTTGGCATCAATGCCAAGCTGTGTTAACATTAGAATAAATTACACTCCAGTGGGTTCTAAAGAGATGAATGTATTACAATTATGATTTCCCATTGTTCTCTCCTCCAAGTATTGTTGATTGTTTTAAGAACAAATATAAATTAAATAAGCAAGTATATGTCCACAATGTAATAAAGTGATGAGATCTGATTACACCTACAAGCTCAATCCATTTGATTAGGTTGTGGCTTCAAACAACAACAGCTATTTCAAATACACAAATAAACCTTAAAAAAACAATATCATAGTATACTGTCCCTTTAACCTTGAGATGCTGCTTAAATGTATGTGTTTGTTAAAGCTTCCAGGGAGTTACGTTGCTTTTTTAGTCAGTGCAAGGGTTGCTGCGTCTGCACTATGTGGCGAGATAAGAATGGAGTAGATTTTCTGAATTCTGCACGCGTAAGTCCTTACGCTGTATATTGGATACCAAATTGCACGGCTGTTCTATGTTAGTCTATGGGCATAAAAAAATACCGCCCCCTGCAGATTCACAGCCAATCGGCCGCTAGCAGGGGGTGTCAATCAACCTGATCGTATTCGATCGGTTGATTTCTGTCTGCCATCTCAGATCAGGCAGACAGGTTATGGAGTAGCGGTCTTTAGATAAATATGCCCCATACTTAGGGTGACCATATTGCCGCTTTAAAAAGGGACATTTATGAAAAATACATATGTCAGGGCTGTTTTCAGGGCTGTTTAAAGAAATGTTTTGTATAAGAACCCTGACACATGTATTTTTTATATGTGTTCCTTCTTAAAGCGGCAATATGGTCAGCCTACCCATACTGTACATAACTAGTATAACCATAGCTAAATTTACATTATGTATATATTTACACATTTCTAAGAATTATTTTTTGGATTTAACTAACTGAATGACAGAACTGAGAGAATACTTCCAAATGACAGATTAAAGGTAAGTGCCAACTTTTGAGCTGGAAACAGAGAGGCAGAAAGTGGGGGAAAAAATTATGTTTAAAAGGACCACATGTCAGGGTGCCAGAAATCAGACTAAGACGAGTAAAACAATAATCACACCTTTATTAATAGCAAAAATAATAAAAATTCCACAAGTCAAATAACAAGCCAGGAATCAAAACCAGAGCTGGAAGTCAGACGATCCGAGTCAGGAGCCAAAGTGAGTAGTCAGATGAGCCGGAATAAGGAATAAGGAGAACAGCAGAGTCAGGAACAAGCCAGGGATCAGGAACCAGGAGGGGCATCAGACAGCCAGGTAATACACAGGAACTGGAACTCACAAACAGGTCTGAGACAATGCAAGGGCAAAGCATACTGAAGAGAGACCCTTTAAATAATAAGTGATGACATCACAATTCTGAGACTGCAACCTGTCTCACATGGATGATGTACACCAGTCTACCCATAAAAGGGTGTGCAGGAAATGAGCAGCATCACACACTATGCACCAGAGTCAGCAAGAGAGGGGAGTAAAATGGCTGCCAGCAGCACATGGCAAAGCAGGGAAAAAACCCTGACAGTACCCTCCCCTCAACGACCCCCGCAGGAGGACAAAAGGCTTATTGGGGAAATGGGCATGGAAGGCACGGAGGAGGGCGGGAGCATGAACATCAGAGGAGGGAACCCATGAATGCTCCTCCTGACCGTAACCCCTTAAGTGAACCAAATACTGTACGCGGCCCCTGGACATACAAGAGTCAATAATGCTGCTGACCTCATATTCTTCATGGTTGTCAACAAAGATTGGACGGGGACGAGGCAACACAGTGGTAAACCGATTAAAAAACAATGGTTTCAAGAGGGAGACATGAAAAACATTGGAGATGCGCATTGCAGGATGAAGGTCAAGAGCGTAGGCCACAGGATTGACCCGTCTGAGTATTCGAAAAGGACCAACATAACGGGAAGCCAGTTTATTGGAAGGCACACGAAGGTTCAAGTTGCGGGAGGACAGCCAAACCCTCTCACCAACCTGGTAGGAAGGCGCGGGCAGACGCCTACGATCAGCCTGGAACTTTTGGCTCTGCATAGAATGATGAAGGCAATCCTGAGTCTGCCCCCACGTGGAACAGAGTTGCCGGAGATGCTTCTCCAAAGCCGGAATACCCTGAGACATGAATGAATTGGGCAACAAGGATGGTTGAAACCCATAATTCGCCATGAACGGGGATAACTTGGAGTAAGCATTAATAGCACTATTATGAGCAAACTCTGTCCAAGGTAACAGTTCTGAACAATTATTGTGGTGATCTGAGACATAGGAAAGGAGGAACTGTTCCAGAGCTTGATTAGACAGTTCCGCAGCCCCATTGGATTGAGGGTGATATGCCGAGGAGAAGGAAAGCTGGATCCCCATTTGAGCACAAAAGGAACGCCAAAATCTGGAGACAAACTGGCTACCCCAGTCTGACACTATCTCCTTGGGTAACCCATGTAAACGGAAGACCTCCCAGGCAAAAATTGAAGCAAGCTCCTGAGCGGTAGGCAACTTCTTCAAGGGAATGCAATGTGATATTTTAGAAAAACGGTCAACCACCATAAGGATAACAGTATTGCTATTGGAAACAGGGAGCTCAACAATGAAGTCCATGGAAAGATGTGTCCAAGGACGCTCACCATTAGCAATAGGTTGAAGAAGACCCACAGGAAGACGTTGAGTCTTATTCTGTGCACAAACTGAGCAGGAGGCAACATACGCAGCAACATCAGAACGATGACCTGGCCACCAGAATTGTCGAGTGACAGGTCAAATCATTTGGTTCTTGCCTGGGTGACCTGCGGCTTTAGGATAGTGGTAAGTATGCAAAAGTTTAGTTCGAAGATTCTCAGGAACAAAACACTTACCACTAGGTTTCTCTGGAGGTGCATTGGTTTGTGCAGCCAGGATCTCCTCCCCCAAGGGTGAAGTCAAATTAGTACGTAACGTATGGTAGCCAAAATATGGTCAGGAGGTTAACTGGAGTAGGTACAGACTCCTCCTTGGACAGAGGCGAAAATTGTCGAGAGAGGGCATCAGCCCTAACATTCTTACTACCAGGCAGTTAAGAGACCACATAATTAAACCGAGACAAAGATAGCGCCCATCTGGCCTGTCGGGGCTAGTACCCTTGAGAAGATACCTCCATTCCTTGAGTGCCAAAATTATGGCCAGTAAGTCACCAAATTTCATAATTGCACTCCGCTGGAGACAATTTCTTAGAGAAGAAACCACATGGATGCAAGGAACCGTCAGGTTTAGGACATTGAGACAAGTGGGCACGTACTCCAGTCTCAGATGCATCAACCTCAAGAACGCAGAACATGGTTAGGATGAGCCAGAACTGGAGTGGCAACAAAGGCAGTCTTAAGACTATCAAAGGCCTTTATGGCAGTAGGTGACCAATGGAGTGGATCATTCTCTTTACGGGTCATGTCTGTGATAGGCATGACCAAGGAAGAAAAGTTTTTAATAAACTTTCTATAGTAATTGGTGAACCCCAAAAAACATTGAATAAACCAAAGACCAACTGGGCGAGGCCACTGCAGAACTGCAGACAATTTGTCAGGATCCATGGAGAACCCTGCAACGGAGATAACATTACCTAGGAAGGTTACTTAAGTATGATGGAACTCACATTTCTCGAGTTTACAAAACAGACGTAGTCTCTGAAGAACCCGTGTAACATCAGAACGATGAGCCTCAATTGTGGGTGAGTGTATGAGGATGTTGTCTAAATACACCACAACACACTGTTGCAACATATCTCATAGGACATCATTAATGAATTCCTGGAAAACAGCAGGAGCATTACATAGGCCAAAGGGCATAACTCAATATTCATAATGCCCGCTCCTGGTGTTAAATGCTGTTTTCCATTCGTGGCCCTCCTTAATCCTAACAAGATTGTACTCTCCTCTCAAATCAAGTTTAGAAAAGACCGTAGCTCCCTTGAGGCAGTCAAAGAGTTCCGTAATGAGCGGAATAGGGTAAGCATTCTTAATGGTAAGATGATTAAGACCCCTATAAGCAATGCATGGTCTTAACTCGCCACCCTTTTTCTTCACAAAGAAGAAGCCAGCCCCTGCAGGAGAGCAGGATTTGTGGATGATCCCCCGCAACAGAGCATCGGCAACATACTCCTCCATAGCACAATTCTCCGTAACAGACAGAGGGTAAACCCGGCTCCGAGGAGGGATGGCTCCAGGTTGTAGGTCTATGGCACAATCGTAAGACCGGTGAGGAGGCAACGTACTGGCACACACCTTGTCAAAAACATCTTGGAACTCTAGGTACTCCTCTGGCAATTGAGCTACCAAAGAAGTACACAAGAGTTTAACTCCAAAATTTCGGACCTGCGCCAGTCAAGACTGGGATTGTGCTTTTGGAGCCAGGGATAACCCAGAACAACTAGAAAATGCGGAAAATTTATCACCTGGAACTGGAGGGTTTCAAAATGAAGAGCCCCAACAGCCATGGATAACGGAGCGGTTTCATGAGTAATGAGTGCAGGTTGAAGGGGCCTGCCATCAATAGCCTCAATAGCAAGCGGAACAGACTGAGGCAAAACAGGAATGGAGTGCTTTGATACAAAAGCACTGTCAATGAAATAGCCTGCAGCACCGGAGTCAACAAGAGCCTGGGTGACTATGGAGGAGTCCACCCAGGAAAGGACAACCGTGACCAAAGGTTTCTCCTTTAGCGGTTCCAGGGATGAGGATAAACCACCCAAGGTCGGCCCCCGACAGGACCTTAGGTGTGAGCGTTTTTCCAGCCATGTAGGACAAGACTTCAAAAGGTGGCCCTGTAACCCACAATAGAGGCAGAGTCCCTCCCTCCTCCTAAAGGCCCTCTCCGCCACGGAGAGACACGTGAATCCCAACTGCATTGGCTCAGCAGTACCCGGTGACTCGGGACCAGGAGGCATGGGAGGAGAGGGAGGCATGGGTGGGAATGGACATGTAGGAGACAACGGAACAGGAGGCTTCTGCAAGCGCTCCTTGAAAGAGGGCCTCTCTCTGAGTCTGATGTCAATTAGGATAAAAAAAGACACCAATGCCTTGAGATCCTCTGGTAAATCTCTGGCAGCAACTTCGTCTTTAATCGCACAAGAGAGCGCATGAAAGAAGGCGGCAACAAGGGCTTCATTGTTCCAACCAACCTCTGCAGCAAGCGTACGGAACTCAATGGCATACTGAGCAACAGATCTTGTACCTTGCTGAATGGACATGAGTCATTTAGCAGCAGAGGAGGAGCGAGCCAGAACATCAAATACCCTTCGAAAGGAGGCCACAAATTCAGGGTAATTTGAAATCAGTCTCCCACAAGGGATTAGACCAGGCAAGAGCTGTATCAGTGAGTAACAAGATGAGAAATCCCACCTTAGCTCTGTCAGAGGGAAACGCCTGAGGTAACATCTCAAAGTAAATGCCCACCTGGTTCAAAAACTCTCTGCACTGAATAGGATCACCTCCATATCGCTGAGGTAGAGGTGCAGAACCGGACATCTTCCCGGTAGGACTAGGTGCAGCAGCGGGAAAAGGAGCAGCCATAACTTGCGGGACACTTTGGTCCAAATGTGCAGTGCGAGTCGGCAGGGTTTGCAGGGCTAGTGCAAATTGATCCAAGCGGTGATCCTGTTCATCCATCCTGGAAAAATAATCTAATCATGACCTTCTTCATCACAAATACCATAACTTTGCTTTCCCAATCTCCCACCACACTGAAAAGATAACCACCACCTCTTGCACACAACATTTCTTAACTGTACTCATCACCTCCATGTATCAGGGTGCCAGGAATCAGACTGAGACGAGAAGTGCAAAAATAATCACACCTTTATTAATAGCAAAAAATAATAAAAAGTCCACAAGTCAAATAACAAGCCAGGAATCAAAACCAGAGCTGGTAGTCAGACGAGCCGAGTCAGGAGCCAAAGCAAGTAGTCAGACGAGCCAGAATCAGGAACAAGGAGAACAGCAGAGTGAGGAACAAGCCAGGGATCAGGAACCAGGAGGGACATCAGGCAGCCAGGTAATACACAGGAACTGGAACTCACAAACAGGTCTGAGACAACGCAAGAGCAAAGCATACTGAACAGAGGCCCTTTAAATAATAAGTGATGACATCACAATTCTGAGACTGCAACCTGTCTCACATAGGTGATGTACACCAGTCTACCCATAAAAGGGTGTGCAGGAAATGAGCAGCATCACACACTATGCACCAGAGTCAGCAAGAGAGGTGAGTAAAATAGCTGCCAGCAGCACATGTCAAACAAAGCAGGGAAAGAACCCTGCCACCACAAGACTTTCAAGTTACCTCCCCAGTTAGGAATTTTTCAAAACTACTTATGATCATGGATAGACATTGGAGTCATAAATTAAGTTTATATCAGAAAGCTCTCAATATGAATGTAAGCTAACCATGACTGATGTTACTGGTAATTACTATAACACTGGTGAGATATGGCTGATCTGCTGGATGGCAATTACTGGAATTTAGGTGGAATGTCTTTGTGCGCAGGAAAGTTATTAGAATGAAAAATAATTAATATTTAATTTTAAAAAAAGAAGATGGAGGGAAAGAAGACAAACAGTGATGTAAGCCCATCTGAAGGAATTAGGAAAACTACTACAAAGAGACAGGTAAAGGGAAGAAAATAAATGAAATACAGTATAAGAGAGAATTTTTTTTTAAGATTTTCTTTTTTTATATACTTTAATTCCAATATTTCAAGCCAAGACTATACCAACCTCTGCTGGCTTTAGAATGGAAGCATCTTGCGTAGGGAGATTGTAATTTAACTCCTCCTATGGTTTTCACTGATGTCCAGCCAGGCACTGTAGGGAGTTGCAGGGCAACGGGGGTGACACCATCAGAGGAGACTAATTCCTGCTCGATGGTGTCAAGGACCACTAACATCTTCTTGTGGACCACCAGTGGTCCATGGACCACTGGTTGGTGGCTGCTGATATGTATCATGCAGAGACAAAAATGGAATAGTTAGTTACTGCATCTGGCCAAAAGGTCCAAGTCCAGGACCACTTCAAGAATAAATAGATCATATTCTGGTTTGTAAAGATCATTTGAATGTGAAATATTAATATTAATGTAGGGTTAGCACACTTGGGTAAACATGTTCGAGTTTGCGCGCGAGTAAAGGTGTTTTTTTTTTCACGCTCCACTGAAGTCTATAGGGAAATACATTAATGTGTTCGCGATATTTAAAGATTGGCTTTTTGTTCGCTTTGCGTTAGCTCTTGTGCGAAAACTTTTTACTTTTGAACTTGTAAAATGCACACTACCTGACGCTCACTTTTAGCAAAGTTAACGCCCAAGCGAGAGCACTAAATAGCACGCCACTTGTAATCTAGACCTCTGAGTGCGAAACATTGCAGCTAAAACAGAGAATGGTTTTCGGGGGCGCTCAGTAAGCTCAAAACGTTAGAGATATGGGTATGATCACATTAATAATGGGGACCTTAATAAGGGTGTTCTCAAATAATTATATATATATATAATTATATATATTTGGACTCTTTTCCTTTTTGGTAAAAAATTATTGAAGGATAAATCACTCTTTTTTTTCTTTTATTGAAAAATACACCTTTATGTATTTATTCGTGAATGATCTACAGAAGAGCAAAAAATTCAAATGTATATATATATTTGGACTCTTTTCCTTTTTGGTAAAAAATTATTGAAGGATAAATCACTCTTTTTTTTCTTTTATTGAAAAATACACCTTTATGTATTTATTCGTGAATGATCTACAGAAGAGCAAAAAATTCAAATGTTTATATATATTTGGACTCTTTTCCTTTTTGGAAAAAAATTATTGAAGGATAAATCACTCTTTTTTTATCTTTTATTGAAAAATACACCTTTATGTATTTATTTGTGTTTATTATAAATTTGCATAATGGTTGTTATGTTCTTTATTAGTTTTGAATATATGAAACATTAAATGTGAATTCTAATGTTTATAAATTTTATCTGTACCCAAATAAATATAATGTCACATTGAAACACTTCCGGACTCTCAGTTTAAAGCCTCTATATTTGTGATATGGTTAAACCAGGTACGTTTTTTTTGACTAGTATATAGTGAAGAGAACTTGAAAATATATGCCAATTTTATAAAAAACTTTTACTTATTAAAAAACATTACATAAAAATCATAAAATACAAAATTACACAATTAGCAGATTGTTCCTTTAAAAACAAACAATTAAATTTTCTTCTAAGAAAACTTTTGATATGCGTAGATATTTAAAATAAATTACTAAGCTTATAACTTTATGCAAGTGTTTTCAATATACTTCTGCTTTAAGAAAATGGCTTCTGTGTTTTCTTACTGGACTGTTTAAAGAGAAAGCTGTATAGTCTCTTTTAGCAAATGGTAATTTTGTTGCAATGCCCCTTATTTTGACATATGTAACTTTGCGTGTTATTTTAGAAATGTAAAGTCTCTCCAAATGTAACGATTACACAAAAGTCTCTCCTAATGCATATTTCTCCTTGACAATAAACTTTAGTAGTGGCCAACTACTGAATGCTTAAGTTGCCTTTTAGGACTTGCCTTAGGGAGGGTTTTTTTAAAGGATCTTTATATGATTAGTACCTTTGGTAGACTTTGTAGTAATCCTGCCATGCAGGTAGTCTTACCCTTCCTTCAAGTAATCTTCCCTCAGGAGTTGATGTTTGTCGGTAACAGTCAGAATTTTCTGGAGAAAGCCTGCAATTAGGGTGAAACCGGTTGAAGCTGTGTTTGGAGAAAAGTGTGTTTGGAGCAATACAAGGTGGTTTGACGCTGTGAAAAAAATCATAGCAGCTAAAGGTTTTTTCCTGAAAGAAAAGGATTGCCGTGAAAAACAAACACCTGAAATCAAAAAGTAAAGACGCTTGTTACCCTGTGTACACTCTGTACTAAAGAGCAGGAAGAATAATTTGGTCTAAGGGATAAGAGACTTGCGCAAGTCTGAAAACATCCACCTGGAATAATTCTGACTGTTACCGACAAACATCAACTCCTGAGGGAAGATTACTTGAAGGAAGGGTAAGACTACCTGCATGGCAGGATTACTACAAAGTCTACCAAAGGTACTAATCATATAAAGATCCTTTAAAAAAAACCCTCCCTAAGGCAAGTCCTAAAAGGCAACTTAAGCATTCAGTAGTTGGCCACTACTAAAGTTTATTGTCAAGGAGAAATATGCATTAGGAGAGACTTTTGTGTAATCGTTACATTTGGAGAGACTTTACATTTCTAAAATAACACGCAAAGTTACATATGTCAAAATAAGGGGCATTGCAACAAAATTACCATTTGCTAAAAGAGACTATACAGCTTTCTCTTTAAACAGTCCAGTAAGAAAACACAGAAGCCATTTTCTTAAAGCAGAAGTATATTGAAAACACTTGCATAAAGTTATAAGCTTAGTAATTTATTTTAAATATCTACGTATATCAAAAGTTTTCTTAGAAGAAAGTTTAATTGTTTGTTTTTAAAGGAACAATCTGCTAATTGTATAATTTTGTATTTTATGATTTTTATGTAATGTTTTTTAATAAGTAAAAGTTTTTTATAAAATTGGCATATATTTTCAAGTTCTCTTCACTATATACTAGTAAAAAAAAAACGTACCTGGTTTAACCATATCACAAATATAGAGGCTTTAAACTGAGAGTCCGGAAGTGTTTCAATGTGACATTATATTTATTTGGGTACAGATAAAATTTATAAACATTAGAATTCACATTTAATGTTTCATATATTCAAAACTAATAAAGAACATACCAACCATTATGCAAATTTATAATAAACACGAATAAATACATAAAGGTGTATTTTTCAATAAAAGATTAAAAAAAGAGTGATTTATCCTTCAATAATTTTTTTCCAAAAAGGAAAAGAGTCCAAATATATATATACATTTGAATTTTTTGCTCTTCTGTAGATCATTCATAAATAAATACATAAAGGTGTATTTTTCAATAAAAGAAAAAAAAAAAGAGTGATTTATCCTTCAATAATATTTTACCAAAAAGGAAAAGAGTCCAAATATATATAATTATATATATATATATATATATATATATATATATATATATATATATATATATAATTATTTGAGAACACCCTTATTAAGGTCCCCATTATTAATGTGATCATACCCATATCTCTAACGTTTTGAGCTTACTGAGCGCCCCCGAAAACCATTCTCTGTTTTATTTACATTTTCTCTGTCCAGGAGGAGGACAGTATTTCGGGAGGCAAAAAAGCGTTTTAAGTCCAGCGCTTTATACACTATAAACCCTTTATTTTCTGCGAAACATTGCAGAGCATTCATATTCACCATTCCTTTTGTGAGGATAATTCCTCATTCTTTTATTCTCTTTTAGTATTGATCAAATCTGATGTGCCAATATTTTAATCTGAAAGGTTAAATTGACACAGGAGGAAGAAATGTCTAGGCATTGGCATAATTTTGTATTCAGGATTAATTTAACAAACGAATGCCGAATATGACTGGTGGCAACAACATTCGGCTCTTTTTGGTGCTGGATTTATTATGATGATCAAAAACTTGCATGGAGAGAAATCACACAAAATCTTTGGGAATTTTTTTAGACCTTATATTGTAATGTAAGAGTCCGAGTCCGAGTCTCTCCTTCACATAATGGACACTATATAGTAACATAAATATGTCTTAGATCATCTTGTCTGATAGGAGAGCTTTACATCGTCGTGTCTTTAGTATTAAAGTGCAACACACAATGGATTTGCACATTTTTTTTGTGTTGCACTTTCACATGAATAAATCAGGAACGGAAAATAGCTGAATGCCTCTGCTTGGGGCCATATTTGGCATTTGTTTGGAAAACAAATATCAAATACAAAATAATACCCATGCCTTAAAATTTCTGTTTAGTGGTGTATTTTCTTTATTTTTTTTTTTATCCATTTAAACCTATAGGGGCCTATTTATGAAAGGTCTGTCGGACATGATCCGACATTGTGGATCATGTCCGACAGACCTCGCTGAATGCGGAGAGCAATACGCTCTCCGCATTCAGCATTGCACCAGCAGATCTTGTGAACTGCTGTTGCCACGCTGCCCCCTTCAGATTCGCAGCCAATCGGCCGCTAGCAGGGGTGTCAATCAACCCGATCGTATTTGATCGGGTTGAATTGCAGCGATGTCTGGCCGCCTCCTCAGAGCCCGCTGAAGGCTCGCCAGAAACACGTGGCTTCAAGCTCCATATAGATCTTGATAGATATGCCCCATAGGGTGGATTTAAAAAAATCTGATATGTTAAGATGCTTTCGTTAACATTTTTATCAATCTATTTGTTAAGTCAGTCTGTGCATTACTTTGCGTAAGGCCAACCTCAAGAAAACGCACCCTGGAAATTTGTTTCAATTTTATGCTTTATCTGAATCTTTAAAGACATTTTTTATGTTTCATGCCCTTTAAAACATACAATTTGAAACAACTTTCCAATTAACTTCTATTATCAAATTCTCTTGGTATCCTTTGTTGATGCTACAGCAATGCACTACCAAGCTAAAGGAAGACATTAGGGGCCAGATTACAAATGGAGCATTATTTAACACTACTCTAGAACTGCTCTAGAAGTAAGCTTTTTACGCACTTGGGGTTGCGCTCATAATATGAGTTAAAATTAAACTGTTTTCGTGCATGTGCTAACCCGATGCTTTAAAAAAAAAATTGACTTAGAATATCGCATGCGCAATAAAGTATTCTCATATAGAAAGCAAAGGAGCAAAAAAAAATTGAAAAACACACCTTGTAACCCTATACATACATAAAATAAATTATTTCACATACTTTTAAAAGTGAATTATAAAATGTTTCTACTTCCTCAGAAAACCTAAAGTCTGATTGTCTACTTGAATGTTATGCATATGTGCTATGTACACTGCTAGAAAGAGTGGGAAATTATGTACATTTTATAATGCAATTTTACATTTATATAATGGTATTTATCAGAAGATAAACTGCTTTAGGGCAATTTATTTTCTGCATATCATCATTAAATTGCTACCATTTAATACAGCATTGATTTTTGTATTTAGTTATAAAAAAGATGAATGCATAAATAGTAAATGCTGAATATCAGACCTATTTTGTCTCATTAAGAGGAGAGGAAATGTGGGAATCATTCTCTTTATCTTTCTTGAATTCCATTAATCGTGCACTCTTTTGGCAGAGCTTGAGGCCTTGAGCCAGGGAAAACTTTAACAAAAAAACAACTGCAATTAAATAGGAGTTTGTGTAACCCAAACTTTCCCCAAAAATATAAAAATGGAGCATGCAACACATTTTGCAGAAAAACTACAGGGTTCTTAGAGGTATCAAAGAAAACCACACCTCTAGGGGACCCATTTGGGAGCCTTCACCTGCATCACGCCTGTTCCCTCTTTGTGCTCTCATGCTCAGTGAGGTATAGGCAGTTGTTTGCGACAAGAGGTTTCAATTTAAGGCTAGAGGAAGGTAAATTTAATCTCCAGCAATGTAAATGTTTATTTCAAATTGTGGAACTTACTTAAAGTGATGGTAAATCTTAGTGTTTGTGAAACGATAGGATTTACCAGTGCCACAAATAAAGGGGACTTTAAGTCATGAAGTATTAAATACTTCATGCTGAAAGTTCCTTTATTTTCCTGCAGCTTATGCCCCGCTGAGTGCCTCAGGCCGTCCGCAACAGAACACTATTTTATCAATGAGGTGAAGTTAGCCAATAGCCATGTGGGCCATACAGCATAATGCTAACTGGGCTGCATGACTTTTGGCTAAGAGGTGCAAATGTTACCTCATTGAAAACATAAACCTAGATTTAAAGTTTTGTGTTAGCCGTCCAAACCAGTGTTAAGGGGTCCTAACGCTGGTCTTGGCCGCCCGCTGGTATTTAGAGTCAGTCAGGAAAGGGTCTAATGCTCACTTTCCAGCCGAGACTTTTCCATACCGCAGATCCCCTTACGTCAATTGCGTATCCTATCTTTTCAATGGGATCTTTCTAACGCTGGTATTTAGAGTCTTGGCTGAAGTGAGCGTTAGAACTCTAACGACAAGACTCCAGCCGCAGAAAAAAGTCAGGAGTTAAGAGCTTTATGGGCTAACGCTGGTTCATAAAGCTCTTAACTACTGTGCTCTAAAGTACACTAACACCCATAAACTACCTATGCACCCCTAAACCGAGGTCCCCCCACATCGCCGCCACTATAATTAAAAATTTTAACCCCTAATCTGCCGACCGCACACCGCCGTAACCTACATTATCCTTATGTACCCCTATTCTGCTGCCCCTAACATCGCCGACACCTACATAATATTTATTAACCCCTAATCTGCCCCCCCCCCAACGTCGCCGCTACCTACCTACACTTATTAACCCCTAATCTGCCGACCAGACCTCGCCGCCACAATAATAAATGTATTAACCCCTAAAGCTAAGTCTAACCCTAACCCTAACACCCCCCTAAGTTAAATATAATTTAAATCTAACGAAATAAAATACATCTTATTAAATAAATTAATCCTATTTAAAGCTAAATACTTACCTGTAAAATAAACCCTAATATAGCTACAATATAACGAATAATTATATTGTAGCTATTTTAGGATTTATATTTATTTTACAGGTCACTTTGTATTTATTTAAACTAGGTACAATAGCTATTAAATAGTTATTTACTATTTAATAGCTACCTAGTTAAAATAATTACAAAATTACCTGTAAAATAAATCCTAACCTAAGTTACAATTAAACCTAACACTAAACTATCAATAAATTAATAAACTAAACTACCTACAATTATCTACAATTAAATCAACTAAACTAAATTACAAAAACAAACAAACACTAAATTACAAATAATAAAAAAAGATTACAAGAATTATAAACTAATTACACCTACTCTAAGCCCACTAAAAAAATAACAAAGCCCCCCCCCAAAAAAACCCTACCCTATTCTAAAATAAAAAGTTAACAGCTCTTTTACCTTACCAGCCCTTAAAAGGGCCTTTTGCGGGGCATGCCCCAAAGTCATCAGCTCTTTTGCATTTAAAAAAAACATACAACCCCCCCCCAACATTACAACCAACCACCCACATACCCCTAATCTAACCCAAACCCCCCTTAAAAAACCTAACACTAAGCCCCTGAAGATCTCTCTACCTTATCTTCACCACGCCGGGTATCACCGATCCGTCCAGAAGAGGGTCCGAAGTCTTCATCCTATCTGGCAAGAAGAGGTCCTCCAGAGGGTCCGAAGTCTTCATCCTATCCGGCAAGAAGAGGACATCCGGACCGGTAGACATGTTCATCCAGGCGGTGTCTTCTATCTTCATCCATCCGGCGCGGAGCCGGATAGGAGATAGGATTCTATCAGCCAATCGGAATTAAGGTAGGAAAAATCTGATTGGCTGATTGAATCAGCAAATCAGATTCAAGTTCAATAAGATTGAGCTTGCATTCTATAGGCTGTTCCAATCAGCCAATAGAATGCGAGCTCAATCTGATTGGCTGATTGGATCAGCCAATCGGATTGAACTTGAATCTGATTGGCTGATTCAATCAGCCAATCAGATTTTTCCTACCTTAATTCCGATTGGCTGATAGAATCCTATCAGCCAATCGGAATTCGAGGGACGCCATCTTGGATGACGTCACTTAAAGAAACCTTCATTCGTCGGGAGTCGCCGGAAGAAGAGGATGGATCCGCGTCGGCTGCTTCAAGATGGTCCCGCTCCGCGCCGGATGGATGAAGATAGAAGACGCTGCCTGGATGAACATGTCTACCGGTCCGGATGTCCTCTTCTTGCCGGATAGGATGAAGACTTCGGACCCTCTTCTGGACGGATCGGTGATACCCGGCGTGGTGAAGATAAGGTAGGGAGATCTTCAGGGGCTTAGTGTTAGGTTTTTTTAAGGGGGGTTTGGGTTAGATTAGGGGTATGTGGGTGGTGGGTTGTAATGTTGGGGGGCGGATTGTATGTTTTTTTTAAATGCAAAAGAGCTGATGACTTTGGGGCATGCCCCGCAAAAGGCCCTTTTAAGGGCTGGTAAGGTAAAAGAGCTGTTAACTTTTTATTTTAGAATAGGGTAGGGCGTTTTTTTTATTTTGGGGGGCTTTGTTATTTTTTAGTGGGCTTAGAGTAGGTGTAATTAGTTTAAAATTCTTGTAATCTTTTTTTTATTTTTTGTAATTTAGTGGGGTTTTTTTTTGTAATTTAGTTTAGTTGATTTAATTGTAGATAATTGTAGGTAGTTTAGATTATTAATTTATTGATAGTGTAGTGTTAGGTTTAATTGTAACTTAGGTTGGGATTTATTTTACAGGTAATTTGGTAATTATTTTAACTAGGTAGCTATTAAATAGTAAATAACTATTTAATAGCTATTGTACCTAGCTAAAATAAATACAAAGTTGCCTGTAAAATAAATATAAATCCTAAAATAGCTACAATATAATTATTCATTATATTGTAGCTATATTAGGGTTTATTTTACAGGTAAGAATTTAGCTTTAAATAGGATTAATTTATTTAATAAGATTTATTTTATTTCGTTAGATTTAAATGATATTTAACTTAGGGGGTGTTAGGGTTAGGGTTAGACTTAGCTTTAGGGGTTAATACATTTATTAGAGTAGCTGCGAGGTCCGGTCGGCAGATTAGGAGTTAATACTTGAAGTTAGGTGTTGGCGATGTTAGGGAGGGCAGATTAGGGGTTAATACTATGTATTATAGGGTTTTTGAGGCGGGAGTGAGGCGGTTTAGGGGTTAATACATTTATTATAGTGGCGCCGAGGTCCGGTCGGCAGATTAGGGGTTAATAAATGTAGGTAGGTAGCGGTGACGTTGGGGGCGGCAGATTAGGGGTTAATAAATATAATATAGGGGTCAGCGATGTTAGGGGCAGCAGATTAGGGGTACATAGCTATAATGTCGGTTGCGGCAGTGTACGGAGCGGCAGATTAGGGGTTAATAATAAAATGCAGGGGTCAGCGATAGCAGGGGCGGCAGATTAGGGGTTAATAAGTGTAAGGTTAGGGGTGTTTAGACTCGGGGTACATGTTAGGGTGTTAGGTGCAGACTTAGGAAGTGTTTCCCCATAGGAAACAATGGGGCTGCGTTAGGAGCTGAACGCTGCTTTTTTGCAGGTGTTAGGGTTTTTTTCAGCTCAAACTGCCCCATTGTTTCCTATGGGGAAATTGTGCACGAGCACGTTTTTGAAGCTGGCCGCGTCCGTAAGCAATGCTGGTATTTTGAGTTGAAGTGGCGGTAAATTATGCTCTACGCTCCCTTTTTGGAGCCTAACGTAGCCCTTCAGAGAACTCTAAATACCAGCGTTGTTTAAAAGGTGCGGGGGAAAAAAAACACGCGTAGCTAACCCACCCCTTTGGCTGCAAAACTCTAAATCTAGCGGATACTTTTCTGCCGTGGGAGGCCTGAGGCATATGCTGCCTACAAGTAAAGGAACTTTCAGCATGAAGTATTTTATATGAAATGACTGAACGTCCCCTTTATTTGCAGCACTGGTAAATCCTAGCGTTTCAAAAGCACTAGGATTAACCATCATTTTAAGGAGGTAGTGACTGCTAGTACCTTAGATACATTTCTCTTTAAAAACAGAATTCAGGGATGTGATTGCTTGTGTTAAATGAGTCAGCTTTTTAATTGTTTAAAGGGATATGAAGCCCAATTTCTTTATTTCATGATTCAGATAGAGCATGCCACATTTAGCCACCAATCAGAATGTGCTACCCAGGTTCTGAACCAAAAATGGGCCAGCTTTTAAGCTTACATTCATGCTTTTTAAAAAAAAGATACCAAGAGAACATAGAAAAATTGATAATAGGAGTAAATTAGAAAGTAGCTTTAAATGGCATGCTCTATCCGAAACATGAAAAAAAAATGGGTTTCATATCCCTTTAATGTAAGTTCAAAACCATGTAGTCTCTGCATATAAATCAACAAGCAACACAAGATGCAATTATAACAACGATAAGAATGTTTGAATATTCTCAGATATGTAAACCGTCTAGCAAGACCAAAAGAAATATAGCTTTTGTTTATAACACTTTCGATATAGGTTCTCAATACCAAGGAAGTCCTTATTTAGAGAGTTCAAACAGTTAAATATCTTAGCCTGTATTGTGCAAAAGTCAAACGTTTTAGTCTCTAGTTGTGAGGCTGGATCCCAATATTTAAATTGGTCAGTATAAGTACGTATCTTATCCCTTTTAGCTGGGTGCTGGTAATTTGCAACGGTTGCAATAGTATCAGCCATTTCTCCCCTCTTTGTCCGTATGGTACGTATGGTGTGCTAGTCACGGGAAAACTTCTGTTGGTGATTCTAGTCAGGCGAGTAAGCCCTCCGGTCTCATCGACAGGGAATATCCACAATGTGCAGTCACAGTCCCTCTTCCCGGTGAACACGCCACCTTCCTTGTTGGTTACAGGACCTCTCTGATGCCAGAGTGTACTCTCACCTACGATAGGCGCCGAATCTTGGGGTAGGCAGTGATGAGGAGTATAGTGCATAAATCAGCTGTTAGCAAGACTTAAGGCTTCGGTATGCAAGTTAGCGGTATTCCCAACCGCTCAATCCGGAAACACATCCAAGAGGACAAGATATCAATACTTGATCCAAGAAGCTTGAATAAGAGTGATTTATTCAGCAAAGTTACACAGGTGTAAGGAAGGCAATCAAAAACACCTGACACTTTTCGCGCATGCGCAAATGCACTTCATCAGAGGCTGATGATTCTATGTGCATAGAAGCCTAAATAGGGGCTGGTAGCCAATCACCTTAACAAGTACTTATTCAAATAGTAAGGTGTCAAATGACCACTGGTGAAGGCAGACAAATCTTACAACATTTTAAGACTAATAGAGTCACCAATAAGTGTACATATAAACAATGTCATGATGTACATATTTTTCAATAATGTACATGTTTTTCGTTCGATGAGCAATCAATATCAGAGAGAGAAATTGAAAATAAAAGTGAAATTGAGAAGAAAACGAAATGAATAATACATCTGGACAGGTATTAAACCTATCCATATGTCAAAAGTAAAAAGTAAGAGCTCATCTTCATAACATTCTAATGAAGAAGATATTAAAAAAATTGTTTTTAAGAAAAATAAAAAATACATTGTAAGTAAAACATAATAATTAATATACACAGAATAGTAAATGGAAATAAGGAATAATACATATAACATAATTCATAAAAAATAATTAGTATATGGAAAGCATAACTAATGAAGTGTGAATGTATTAGTATATAACATAATGCCATTTATTCTACATTGGGCAAGATGGTGCTATTATGGGTTTGAATATGGTATGTTTGTACATGTCACCGTATTGGTTGAATATCTATGCCGCGATCCTCCTATAAGTTGATCACTAATTAGGTAGATTTAAGAGTCTTTACTAAACTTAGTACTGGCAGACAGCTGCCAGTACCCAAGATGGCGCCCATTAAGGCAGAGGGGGAGGGTTAGAGAGCTGTTTGGTGGGGGATCAGTGAGGTTGGGGGCTAAGGGGGGATCCTACACAGCAGCATATGTAAATATGCTAAAAAAAAAAAAAAAAAAAAGCCCAAATATAGCTTTTATTTTACTACTGGCAGAGTTTCTGCCAGTACTTAAGATGGCGGTGACAATTGTGGGGTGCGGGAGGGAAGAGAGCTGTTTGGGAGGGATCAGGGGGTCTGATGTTTCAGGTGGGAGGCTGAGCTCTATACTAAAGCTAAAATTAAACCTGCAAGCTCCCTACAAACTACTTAATTAACCCCTTCACTGCTAGCCATAATACATGTGTGATGCGCAGCGGCATTTGGCGGCCTTCTAATTACCAAAAAGCAACGCCAAAGCCATATATGTCTGCTATTTCTGAACAAAGGGGATCCCAGAGAAGCATTTACAACCATTTGTGCCATAATTGCACAAGCTGTTTGTAAATAATTTCAGTGAGAAACCTAAAGTTTGTGAAAAAGTTTGTGAAATAGGGAACTTTTTTTTTATTTGATCGCATTTGGCGGTGAAATGGTGGCATGAAATATACCAAAATGGGCCTAGATCAATACTTTGGGTTGTCTACTACACTACACTAAAGCTAAAATTAACCCTTCAAGCTCCCTACAAGCTACATAATTAACCCCTTCACTGCTGGGCATAATACACTTGTGGTGGCATTTAGCAGCCTTCTAATTACCAAAAAGCAATGCCAAAGCCATATATGTGTGCTATTTCTGAACAAAGGGGATCCCAGATAAGCATTTACAACCATTTGTGCCATAATTGCACAAGCTGTTTGTAAATGATTTCAGTGAGAAACCTAAAATTGTGAAAAATTTAAAGATTTTTTTAATTTGATCGCATTTGGCGGTGAAATGGTGGCATGAAATATACCAAAATTGGCCTAGATCAATACTTGGGGTTGTCTACTAGACTACACTAAAATTACCCTTAAAAGCTCCCTACATGCTCCCTAATTAACCCCTTCACTGCTGGGCATAATACACGTGTAGTGCACAGTGGCATTTAGCAGCCTTCTAATTACTAAAAAGCAACGCCAAAGCCATATATGTCTGCTATTTCTGAACAAAGGGGATCCCAGAGAAGAATTTACAACCATTTAAGCCATAATTGCACAATCTGTTTGTAAATAATTTCCGTGAGAAACCAAAAGTTTGAAAAAATTAGTGAAAAAGTGAATGATTTTTTGTATTTAATCGCATTTGGCGGTGAAATGGTGGCATGAAATATACCAAAATGGGCCTAGATGAATACTTTGGGATGTCTACTAAAAAAAATATATATATATGTCAATGGATATTCAGAGATTCCTGAAAGATATTAGTGTTCTAATGTAACTAGCGCTAATTTTGAAAAATAATGGCTTGGAAATAGAAAAGTGCTACTTGTATTTATGGCCCTATAACTTACAAAAAAAGCAAAGAAGATGTAAACATTGGGTATTTCTAAACTCAGGACAAAATTTAGAAACTATTTAGCATGGGTCTTTTTTGGTGGTTGTAGATATGTAACAGATTTTGGGGAGTCAAAGTTAGAAAAAGTGTGTTTTTTTCCTCACATTTTATATGTTTTTTTATAGTTAATTATAAGATATGATGAAAATAATGGTATCTTTAGAAGGTCCATTTAATGGCGAGAAAAACGGTATATAATATGTGTGGGTACAGTAAATGAGTAAGAGGAAAATTACAGCTAAACACAAACACCGCAAAAATGTAAAAATAGCCTTGGTCCCAAACGGACAGAAAATGGAAAAGTGCTGTGGTCATTAAGGGGTTAAAATTGTATTCTCTATCTGAATCATGAAAGAAAATTTTTGGGTTTGGTGTCCCTTTAATGTTTCTGTGGACTAGTTTACAATAAAGATTGTGCACACTCCCTTTTTGCAGAAAAGGTATGCCTTTCTTAGTAAGGGATTTTTTTTTGCAATTTATGTTTATAGCATTGATATGGCAGCTTAAATGGAACTGTGTGTACTGTATATAAGACTGATGAATGCTGCAAGAATTTAATACATATATTTCTTCCTGTTAGTGTGTGGGGTTTCCATGTATACACACAGTATTATTAAACTCTTAAAAACTTTCAGGACTCCTCTCCAATGGAATTTTCAGTTGCGTAGTTAAAATAAGAATTTTGTCTCATCTCTTTATTTAAAAATCACTTTTTGTACCTGAACTTTAGACATCTTTTTTGCCAATTATACAAAGTAATTTGGAGAGTCTGTTTGTGTGTGTGTGGCCGTGTGTGTATGTGAGAGAGTGTGTGCCTGTAAGACTGTGTGTTTGTGAAAGTGAGTGTGAATGTGTTTTTTACCTTTACAATATTTTAATGTTTGACTACATTCTATAGTAAAGTGTGCACATATTTTAGTCCTGTGGCTAAAAATTGCACTGGGGAAAAGTTTTGCGCACAGTGCCCAAAAAATCTAGAGGGAATATTGGGCACATGCAGGAACTGTTTGCACTTTTGCTTTGCAGCACTGCTCCACATCAGACTGTTTCCTCAAACAGCTCTGTGCTCTGGCTGCACTGTGTAAGTTTTCCTCCACACAGTGCAGCCAGAGAGAAGCAATGTTTGAAGAGAGCAGTTAAATAGAGTAGCGTTGCAAACCAGCAACACATTGATTGATGACTGTCTCTTAGGGATTTTTTCAACCCTAGCCTTTCATGCACCTTTTTTATTACTACATTTTCCCCTTATAATTATATTGTGTTAGACAAAGAGGAAAGGAAACAAATACAATGCAATTTTCAACTGCTGCAAAATTGCTCTGTTCTCCTGTTAATCAACACATTGCAATTGATTTGATGCTTTAGTGTAACTGCCTAATTTAAAAGTGAATTTAATTTTAAAATGTCCTGCAGAAAAATTTGCACTAAAAAAATATCATCGCAGAAAGTAAAAAAAAGTTCTGCCTCTAGGCCTGTATGTACCATTATTTATGTGGAAGAACATTGGAATGGGAAATATTCATATTTTCATGTCGGGTAATATCGATCAGATGTGCGT
Source organism: Bombina bombina (assembly GCF_027579735.1). NCBI lineage: Eukaryota > Metazoa > Chordata > Amphibia > Anura > Bombinatoridae > Bombina > Bombina bombina. The sequence continues at coordinate 199,180,351 of NC_069506.1, read as the reverse complement.
GAGAGTGGGGTGTTATGGGGATTTCCCCCCCTTTTTTCTCTCCATTGACTTCTATGGGGGAATATATGAACACGCATGCTGTATTGTAGGTTCAGCTTTTTACACTCGTCATGTTAGCAAGCGAGCAAAAACAGTTTACTTTCAACTCATAATTTGAGTTTAACCCGACGAGCATAAAAAGCTTACTTCTAGCACAGATAACACTCAAGCAGGAGCGTTAGTTCTCCACTTGTAATCTGGCTCTACATAAATATTGTAGTTATGAAACACTGATCTTTGACTGTTACTGACTTTTGCGAGTCACACACTAGGTCAGGGGCAGAGGGTAGAAGTTTTAGTGAGGCAGATAGTACTTTTACCACATTAATATATTATGATCATATAAAAACATATGTAAAAATTGCTGTTTTAGAGTTACAATTTTTTTTTTTTTTTTAAACTCCCCTTTTTTTTTAAATCAATCAAGCAGTCGGTCTACAGCACAATAGTATAAAAGTTCACTTTATTAGAAACAGGGTAAAACGAAAAAGTGACGTTTTGGGGTTCCCCCCTTAATTAAGGGGGGGACCCCGAAACGTCACTTTTTCGTTTTACCCTGTTTCTAATAAAGTGAACTTTTATACTATTGTGCTGTGGACTGACTGCTTGATTGATTATCTATTGGGGAGCAAGGCAGTAACCCCAGGTCTTCACGAGCGCAGACATTGCAGTCTACCCTTTGCTGTATCATTTGGAGTATATATATATTTTTAAAAGGTATACAAGTGGAGCTATAGTGATAGTGCAGGGTGTGATATCAATATAGCTGGGCCTCGCTAGGATTAGCAGGCAAGTCCATGGTAAAACTGAAATAACCAGAGAATGTTTATCGCTCAAGTTAAAAGTTATATTTTACACTTGAGCGCGTCTTGAAACCTGATGTAAAGGGCTAGAATAAAAGAATAACAATACACATGTAAAACATTCAAATAAAATATTACCCACACATACACACATAGGCCTCTAGATATGAAAGTCTGGCAGACCTGATCCACCAGTGCGGATCAGGTCCGCCAGACTTCGCTGAATACGGCGAGCAATACGCTCGCCATATTCATAATTGCACCAGCAGCTCACAAGAGCTGCTGGTGCAACGCCGCCCCCTGCAGACTCGCGGCCAAGAGGCCGCCAGCAGGGGGGGGGGGTGCCAATCTACCCGATCGTACTCTATCAGGTTGTATTGTTGCGATGTCTGACCGCCTGCTCAGAGCAGGCGGACAGGTTATGGAGCAGCCGTCTTTGTGACCGCTGCTTCATAACAGCTTTTTCTGACGAGTCTGATGACTCGCCAGAAACAAGGGGCATCAAGCTCCATACTGAGCTTGATACATATGCCCCATAGAATATGCGTATGTTCAGGGCTCAAAATTTTCACTTACCCACTCACCATGGGTGAGTAAAAATTCAACTTAGGCAAGTAGTGAAAGATAATCAGTAAATGTTGGTAGTACGGCTATTGGTAGTTTATTGTTAGGCTAGGGGGTGTTTTTTACTTTGGGAGTGGCTTTTTTATTTTTATAGGGCTATTAGATTAGGTGTAATTTTTTATTATTTTGGATAATTTCGTTTATTATTTTTTGTAACCTTAGTGTTTTTTTATTTTCCGTAATTTTAGCGTTTTTATTTTTTGGTAATGTTAGATTTTATAAATTTTTTCGTATTGTTAGGTTTTTTAAATTTGTCATATTTTTTTTCCGTAGTCTTAGGTTATTTAAATCTTGTAATTTAGTTTTTTTTTAATTGTAGTTTATTTTATTAAAATAGTTATGTTAGGTTTATTTATAGCTTAATCTTAGTTTTTTTATTTCACAGGTAAATTTTTATTTATTTTAAGATAGTTATATTGTAAATGTAATTTAAAGTTAGGGGTGTTAGGTTTAGGGGTTAATAGTTTAATTTAGAGATTTGCGATGTGGGGCCATCGGTTTAGGGGTTAATAAGCTTAGTTTAGTATTAGCGATTTGGTGGCCGGCGGTTTAGGGGTTAATAGGTTTATTATAGTAGTAGCGATGTGGGGGCGACGGTTTAGGGGTTAATAGCTTTATATAGTGTTGGCTATGTGGGTGGACGACGGATTAGGGGTTAATAGGTTGAATATATTATTTATGATGGGGGAGGGTGGTGGTTTAGGGGTTAATAGGTAGTTTATGGGTGTTAGTGTACTTTGTAAAATTTTTGTTATGAGTTTTGTGAAACATTTTTCTTTCACAAAATCCATAACTACTGGTCTCAGATCGCGAAATGGATCAGGGCGGTATAGGCTATAATGTGGCGATTGAGAGGGCGCTAAAAAGCTGGGTATACTTAACACACCTAATTATTAAGATTATATCAAAACAAAGAATAAATCAAATACGGTAAATTTTAAAAAACTTTACTAGTGGGAATAATCCCTATTTATGCAATACATAAATTTAAAAAACAATACGTGAGAACATTTGCAGACACATAAAATAAGTATTGGATACGATATATTTAACTATTACTTGGAATACCACCCTGATATAAAAATATTTATAATAAGCGCTTTTAAAAAATAGAATTGATCAATTTCTATGTCCTTAAAATCAGTTAATTTGTTCCTGAATATAATGGACAGTCTCTATGGTCCTTATATATTTGCAGCAGATGAAATCCCTTTTGGTTGTATGGTATATAACATACAAGACTTATCTCTGTGATTAAAATTAACGTGCTGGGTAAAAACGATAAAATGTTCCTTAATTAGGATACTTTGTATCTTTGCTGGTTGTATATGTAACTTTAACTCACAGAAAGTTGCAGCGACTGTATCCAAATGTCGCTGTAATGTATCTCAGAGTCTGTGGTCTTTAGTCAAAACACGCTCCTTGCGTGTGAGCCGCTTAGTGTGCTGCAGCTTCTATTCCTTGGTACAGGATTCACCACTCCCTCCGTGGGGAGGTGACCGGCAAAGGTACGTCGCTCCTTGTGTGTGAGTACCTGACAAGCTGTTATCTTTTGCTTCCAATGTTCCCAGCTCCCTGCTTTTGACAAACAGTCTGGATCTTTGTAAGTGCGATCACTGAGGTGAAAAAGGCACCCGCTCTTAGCGTTAATACGCGCGGGCAAATACTAGGTACCTAGTGGGTTTGGTTCTGGTAACAGGCAACTTCAACTTCTACGCGTTTCACCCATGTGTGTGGGCTTTATCAATCTTGATAAAGCCCACACACATGGGTGAAACGCGTAGAAGTTGAAGTTGCCTGTTACCAGAACCAAACCCACTAGGTACCTAGTATTTGCCCGCGCGTATTAACGCTAAGAGCGGGTGCCTTTTTCACCTCAGTGATCGCACTTACAAAGATCCAGACTGTTTGTCAAAAGCAGGGAGCTGGGAACATTGGAAGCAAAAGATAACAGCTTGTCAGGTACTCACACACAAGGAGCGACGTACCTTTGCCGGTCACCTCCCCACGGAGGGAGTGGTGAATCCTGTACCAAGGAATAGAAGCTGCAGCACACTAAGCGGCTCACACGCAAGGAGCGTGTTTTGACTAAAGACCACAGACTCTGAGATACATTACAGCGACATTTGGACACAGTCGCTGCAACTTTCTGTGAGTTAAAGTTACATATACAACCAGCAAAGATACAAAGTATCCTAATTAAGGAACATTTTATCGTTTTTACCCAGCACGTTAATTTTAATCACAGAGATAAGTCTTGTATGTTATATACCATACAACCAAAAGGGATTTCATCTGTTGCAAATATATAAGGACCATAGAGACTGTCCATTATATTCAGGAACAAATTAACTGATTTTAAGGACATAGAAATTGATCAATTCTATTTTTTAAAAGCGCTTATTATAAATATTTTTATATCAGGGTGGTATTCCAAGTAATAGTTAAATATATCGTATCCAATACTTATTTTATGTGTCTGCAAATGTTCTCACGTATTGTTTTTTAAATTTATGTATTGCATAAATAGGGATTATTCCCACTAGTAAAGTTTTTTAAAATTTACCGTATTTGATTTATTCTTTGTTTTGATATAATCTTAATAATTAGGTGTGTTAAGTATACCCAGCTTTTTAGCGCCCTCTCAATCGCCACATTGTTTGTTCCATTTCTATCTTGAGGAGATAGTGGAGAGTGGCTTAGGTATCCTTTTTAGATTTTAAGCGCTGATAACTCCTGTGCTATCCGGTATAGGCTATAAGGCAAGCATTTTAGCTGGACTTCACAACCTGTAATACAGCGGTATGGAAATCCTGCACTCAAAAGTCAGTTTTTGATTGCGGAATGAATCGTTGCGTTACAGGCTAAAACGCTTGCCTTATAGCTATACCGCAGCGACTTGTAATACAAGAGACCTGCCATTCCACACGCAATGGCCATTTTTCAGCGGTATAGCCTTCCCACACCATACCACAAAACCTGTAATCTTGGTGAATGTTATTTAAAAATAAGCAAAACTATACATTTTACATAAAAACAGCCTGTATTGGCTATATAAATAGATCATCTACAAAACATTTATGCAAACACAAATCTAGTGTACAATATCCCTTTAAAATCAGTCCTAGCAGGTTAAGTTCCTTTATGCTATATACATATTTTTGCTAAATGATCATGGCCGGTATTTTTTTCCGAAAAAAAGTGACAACCCTAAGGGGGGTTCTAAAAGCTAAATATTAAGGGTGCAGGTTGTACTCATGTGGTCCTTATGGTCTGTTACCTTACTCTACCTTTATTGTGATGTTTCATTTTCATTCTCCCTCATTTAAATTTTCTCTATATAGAGTGCTGGGCAGGCAGCTGACACTTAGAGGTTTCAGGTTCTACATTAATGAATATTTGTGCCATCACTGCTCTTTTGTAACCACCAATAGGATTGCTGTTTGCAATCATGTTAAAAATGGAATTACGACTGCATTTCATGGAATGGTGTGCCATATTACATATGGCCTGTAACAGTGTTGATAGTTTTAGGGAATAAGGCAATGAAAAGAGATTTTAAAAAGAAAAAGAAACAAATCTGCAATACTTTTGAGGAATCTAGTGATTAATGCTGCAAACTGTCTTTTAATGTATTTATGCCTCAACATCCAATGGGGGAATAATGACTTAACCCCTTAACGAACACAATGTAACCTGTATGTCGCTGGTTGTTAATGGATTATCTGTTTATAATAGCTCAGGTCTTATACACACACATTCAAGCCCTTTTCCATTCAAACACCTTGCATTTTTATAAAAATCAAATATATGAGTGTAATACTTTATTTATTTGTTTTTTTTTTAACCCTGAAGGGGATATTTATCAAATGTCTATCGGACCTGATCCCACAGTGCGGATCAGGTCCGCCAGACCTCACTGAATGCGGAGAGCAATACGCTCTCTGTATTCAGCATTGTACCAGCAGCTCTTGTGAGCTTCTGGTGCAACGCCGCCCACTGCTGATTCGTGGCCAATCGGCCGCCAGCAGGGAGGTGTCAATCAACCTGATCGTACTCGATCGGGTTGATTTTCGGTGATGTCTATCCGCCTGCTCAGAGCAGTTGGACAGGTTATGGAGCAGCGGTCTTTAGACCGCTGCTTCATAACTGCTGTTTTTGGCGAGTCTGCAGGCTCGCCAGAAACACAGGCTCTCAAGCTCCTTCCGGAGCTTGATAAATGGGCCTCTTACACTTTACTTCAGGTCTCAAGTTGCGCTTATTCTTCTAGCGCTATTTGGGCTTTGACTTGAACACATCCATAACTTTTAACTTGCAATATTAACAATATTTAGCGTGGTTGTGATATCCGTTAGAGCGAAAAAGGCCACACTAAACCTTCTCTGGTAAATGTGATTTACTATGGACTTTGTAATATCAAATTGTGTGCGGTCCAGTGATAATGCTTATTGCACCTCGCACTATCATTAGTGAGCCACTTAAAATCTGGCCCAAAATGTTTCCTTATGCATAATTAAAAAACAACAACTTTGCAATGTCCTTTTATTATTTGTATTGTCCGCTTTTCCTATAACCTTTATCACCTCTAAATATTGTAGTGTTCCCTCTCCCCCTAGAGAAACTGAAAAACAATCCATGGCATGGAGAACCTTGGCATGCCAAAATGCTGAACATGGATTGGCTGATATGTGCAGAGACTTTTTTTATATCTGTCTGTTATTGGCCACAGCAAAAGAAGCCAGATATACAGAATTCAAGTGTCTGCTCAAGGAATGTATCCTGGGCCTACAAAACAATGACAATTTAATAACATGACAATTTTAAATGTTATATAAAATAACTTTGGTAATGTTGTGATGCATAATATTTGATTCATAAATAAAATATAACTTTAAAGTCCCTTGACATTTGCTTCTTTGTACCCAAGGTAAGGTATTACCTCCGGTGATTTTACAAGAAGAAACACGATGTAGCAAAGCAGCAAGAAAGGGCATTGATGGTTTTGTTTAATATTTAATATTTGTTTCATTATTATTGCAGTTGGTATTTGCACCTTGCTGTGCAAACACAAGATGGCCTGCAGTGCTATCATCACACATGCAGGGCGAGCTCTTAGTAATATAGCACTTGTGCGTGGTCAAAAATTATTTATTTCGGACAAAGTGTTTGTTCCAATTTAAAAAAATTCTTCCGATATTTATTAATATTGTAATTTGGTTTGTCTATAATTTTTTAATGAAATTCGTTTAGCATTTTTTTGAATGAGGAACAATTATTCTTAATAACTAAAGTGTCTATTACAATCTGTGAAAGTTTAATTTTGTCTGTCACAAATGATTCTGTGTGGAGGCTGATTGCTGCAGCAATTATTTGTTTTTGTATACCCATTTGTTTTTATATAATAAAAAATCTTCAGTTTGGTAAATGAATATTTTTTTTAATCAAATTTTAAATAACCATACTTAGGGGTCGATAACAATTCATTAGAAAAAAACTTTTCAAATTACTATTGAAAGTGTTCTAAAACTGATATTTATCTATTGTTCCTATTATCGATTATAATAGTTAATTACTGAACTTATTGAATCTTGTTCCCACCAAATATTTTTGGTATAAAAAATGAATTAAGATAATATGTAAAATATAGTTTTAAAGTATTTTTACACTTCATCAGCAATTACTTTACAAGCTGACCGGTTAATCTGTTTTATCTAGCATCAGGGTATGATAATTCCATACAACATACAGTTTGAAACCTAGTGGGAGTGTGCAATGCAACAAATTATCATGTGCTGTTACAGAATTTAGCATTTCATTTTCATGGCCTGTAATAAGATAAACTAGCATCAGGAGCAAAACCATGCAACACAGTGTCACATCTCTTATCATATACAGTATGTAGTGATGTCCCAGAATGTTTGTGGCTAGTAACAGGATACCACAGCTTCAGGTGTGAGATAACAATTCAAACAGACCAATATGTCTCTTATGAAAGCTTTACAGAGACACAGAATGGGCATGTAAGGTCTAGTTAGGGATGCCACCCTGAAGGTATTTACCTATATTTTAGGTTTAGGTCAAAATTGAAAATGAATATTAAATAAAGAAATAAAGATGTTATCATGGTCAAACTTCTTCTAAGTATTTGTATAATAATCCAATTATAAACACATGGACATTTAAAATATGTTCTAGCAGCTTTAGTTCCTGATTTATGCTGTATTATTATTTATGTAAAATTATACTAGAAAGCATGGCCAGTATATTTTTCCAGAAAAGGTGACAACCCTAGGCGTAGTGTGTGAGTTCACTTTCTGATTCTGGCTGTTCACAGGTTACATTAGTAACACAGCCCATTTCCTGTCATATAACAAAGATAAAATGCTTTTGAGAAGGAAGTCTGATAAAGAAATTATCTATCCTACCAAACTAAGCCTAGATGGGGTAGGTTGATTGCAAAGGCTGCAAAAAATATTGCTGTGGTGGTGTGTGGCCGGACTGTTAGCCAACGGACATTTGGCCGACAGACATTTGGCAGACGGACATTTGGCCGACGGATAATAGTCCGACACACAAGTGGCTGTCAGATAACAGTCCAGCCACGAGATAGGTAGATAGATAGATTTGATAGGTAGATTAGATAGATAAATAGATGCAATAGATAGATAGATAAATTCGATAGATAGATTCAATAGATAGATATATAAATAGATAGATTCGATAGATAGATAGATATATAGATAGATAAATAATTTCACAGACAGAGAATTTCAAGATGTGCTGGCTGAGACCCATGCTTAGGTTCCCAGAGGCGGTTGCGGTTCCCTAGGCTCTGATAAGAACAGAGCACTCCAGAGCGTATCTACCCTCGGCAGAACTTGGAACATGCTTCCGCATTCTGTCCGTCCGCCAAATGTCCGTCGGCCAGAATGCTGTGGACCAAATGTCCGTCGGTATTTTGTCAGAGCACCGTGGTGGTGCTGTATCTGGCAAATTGTTGTTGTCAATGTATGATGTTGAAAATGCAGCCTCACCTCAGACTGGTCACTGGTAACAGGATGTATACCTTAGCCAATGGCCTTAAAGCAAGTAAGTCATACAGCTCACTTGATGAATGAGAAAAGACAGTACTTTAGCTTTACATGTTTGCAACCAGATCACACATGAGCAATGTAACACAGAAAGTAAACTCCCTCTTCCTTAAGTGCCAAAAACTTCAAAAAAACATTCAAATGGTTTTGTGTTCTATAGATTATGGGTGTGTAGTACAACAAGAGGCATGGAGGGATAATGTAATGTTGCAGCAATTTTCTGGCTTGTAACAGGATGCCCTGCATAAATTGCAAGATACCACTGCTAAAGGGACCACTCTATCTTTTATGCCTTTTGTTTAAAAGTACAACAATTTTATTTCATTATATGTTACAAACACATTTTTATATTAATATTATGCGACTAAATTCAATCTGTCTTAAAATGTAAAAGTGGATATCCCAGCTTGGGCAGATTGTATTTCAAATAGGCCATCTGCTTAACAAGGTGTGTGGAAGCTATGACTACTGAGGGTTCTGAATGTTACCAGTGATAGAGCAAACTCTTTGTTTTAAGATGCTCCTAGGTGGACATGAAAACAGCTCCTGGGCAACCAAGAAAAGGACAAGCCAGATCGTATTTTTCTGATCCTAATTGAGTAAGGGATCAGAAGTGTGAGGCAATGAAGGTTCAGTGAGGTAGGCTTTTACCACTGGCTCAGATGTTACTCTCACTTCTTGACTTAATTGTGGTCCTGACCAAATGGAACAGTGATCCTTAATATCTGATGGAGAAAGTTTGTGTTGCAGCCTACACCAACACATTCCGATCTCTAAGGACTTTGAGACCTGCACCTGTTTAATGGACCCATCTCCAGCATTATCAAATTTCTCCAACACTTTCCCACAGTGCTCTAACCCAGATGCTTTGCCCTAGGAGGTAGAGGGGATGCTGCTATGCTTTTGGCTTGCAGTGCTGCCCATGTTAGTGGTGATAGTGGTAGTGGTACTGGCAATGAAGGTTGGAGGACCACTAGGCGCTTGTCACACGTAGGGGAAGGAACTCTTTCAGGGCCACCAATCTGCTGCTGTGAACTTGGCATAGTACCAGATGTATTACGGGTTGGAAGGGATGTGGTGTTTCATGACTACTGTGCACCCCCTCTATCTCATCAGGCTCATAGTCAAGTCACTATGTTAGGCAAATGCAAGGTCTTTGCATATTTGTGCTGATGTAAGAGCAAAACTTTCATCTAGAACAATATTGTATAATGATTTCAACAATGATTTTAAGCTTGTGCTTCCTGTTGCTAATGCCCTAACATATTAACTCTGTGGAGAAATAAGAGAGGGCTGCTGCTGGCTGTGGCATTTTGGGCAGTGGTGGATGTGGAGTAGTGACAATGTTACTGCTAGGGCTGGTGCAGCTGCTCTTAGCTGTGTCATTTTAAAACAGTTTACATTAAACATAGGGCTCAGCCTTTGACAGTTGCAACTGATGACAGTAGTCTCATCAGCGTAACCTTGTGGCTGTATATGAAAATGGACTGTACGTGAAGTGATCATGTCGACTTCTGCTGCTCCTGCTGAGTTGACCAATGTACCCACTACTGGTACTGTAAAGGGTGGGGATTGGTTCATTGCCCTGGGTGCTGCCATGTTGTTGTGGCTGATATTGTACCCGTAGAAGAAGAGCTGAGCTCTAATGGAGCAGTAGCCTTGGTGGCAACACTTTCCTGTGCATTTCTATTTATAGCAAAACATATAAGAAGTGGTTGAAGTGTCCATTAGGAGACAGACAGCTTTGTTAACTTTATTTGTAGTTGTTAAAACAGTTTCAAGTAAAGTGGAAAATCAACATGAGACAAGTCTACAATAAAAGAAATGGTTGCTGCAAGATAATACTATGTCAGAGAATGTATTGTTAGTGTACTTCTTGATGAACTTTACTTTTAGAATTGTTAATAGAGATATTTTGTATAATGACAGACTTCAGTGGGGAAATAGAATGGGAAAGGGTTAAGAGCTAAAAACAAAACAAAACACAACCTCCCTCTACAAACATACTAGCCCTTCCTAGCAAAATCTAGCAGGAAATATGTTTTCTCTATGTATATTTATCTATCTTGTTCAAATACTATACTATTACTATTATTTGTTTTTATTTAAAAAATTAAAGGGACTCTGGAGTCAAAATGAAAGTTTAAGGAATCAGATAGAGCATTACATTTTAAACAGCTTTCCAGTATACTTCTATTATCTAATTTACATTGTTCTCTTGGTATCCTTTCTTGAAAAGCATACCTAGGTAGGTTTAAAAGCAGCAGTGCTCTACTGGGAGCTAGCTATTGATTGGAAGCTGCACACATGCCTCGTGTCATTGTCTCACCATATGTGTTCAGTATGTGTCCCAGTACAATACCAAGAGATTGAAGTAAGTAAATTGAAATAGGAAAATGGTGTGCTATATTTGTCTCTTTAAGTCCCTACATTCAATAACACCTGTTTGTGAAAATAATTTAAAAAACAAAACACTCTAGTCAGAGAGTATGGGGTAAATGTATTAATGTGCGTATCATGTCCACCTCACATCATTAAATGCTGACAGCATACGCTGTCGGCATATATCATTGCACCAGCAGTTGTTGTGAACTGCTGGTGCAATGCGGCCCCCTGCAGTTTTGCGGCCATGGGTGTCAATCAACCCGATCGTATTCGATCGAGTTGATTTCTGTCCGCCACCTCAGAGCAGGCGGACGAGTTATGGAGCAACGGTCTTTAGACCGCTGCTTAATAACTTCTGTTTCCGGCTCGCCGGAAACAAGGGGCATCAAACTCTGTATGGAGCTTGATAAATTGACCCCTATGATTCCACAAGGGATATGTTACACTCAGGATATGTTACACTCAGGAACCGATTTATCATTGTGCACATCGATAAATGCTGACAGCATACGCTGTCGGAATTTATCCTTGCACAAGCATTTCTCGTGAAATGCTTGTGCAATACCACCCCCTGCACATTCGCGGCCAATCGGCTGCTAGCAGGGTGTGTCAATCATCCCGATCGGGATAATTGCTGTCCGCCACCTCAGAGGTCGTGGACGATTTAAGTAGCAGTGGCCTTAAGCTTCTTAACTTCAGTTTCAGGGGTAGATTGCAACATCCACTGCTTGGGAGTCAGACTATGGGGTAGATGTATCAAATTCTGTAGACACTCTTAGTTTAAACCTCATACGCCCCAGGGCGCAGACCTTCTGAATAAGAATAACTACTCTAAAACTTGCCAGTACTTATTTCCTCCCGCTGTGGAGGTTCTGCAGTTAACACTCTCCTGCTTCCATATTAAGAATTTTGTTCATCTCGCAGCTGGAATATTTCCTGAAAGAGGATTTAATATAATAAAGCCGAGAACTAGGTCAGATGTCTCTTTATAGCAGCTGACTCTTCAAGATGTGCCCTATATATTAGCAGAGATTTCAAACTGAAAAAATCTTTGCAACCTCTGTGTTGATAATGAACTTTATTTACCAAAGTTATGTGGCTAAAATAAACAAAAAATCATATCAATGCAAAAAGATGCATCAAATTCATCACACAAAAATGTGTCTATAGCAACAACTTGAATCTTACACAGATACTTGTGTTTTTTCTAATGATTTTGAAAGTCTTACTGCCAAGTGATGTTTAGCGACGCCTCAGATTTGACACTAATTTTGAAAACGTAGATTTGCATCAATGCTATAGCTCATGGGAAATTGAATTATGTTAATCTCTAACAAATCAGAGAGCAGAACAGCAATGCCCCTGTGTCAGCTCTGAGCTTACATATTTGTTTTATAGACATGTTTCCTGATAAGGTAAAAGACAGAGTCAAGCAAGATACAGTCATGGCAGCTTTTTTTTTTTTTCCGCTTGGGTGCTTACAACCAGAACAAAGACAATATTGAACAGACAAATCCACCCTCTTCCTTTCTGTTTCACATTCACATTGCAGTAACCAAGCCAATATTTTTATGGGACTGATGATCAAAAACTCACCATCATCATGCAAAATCTTTTTTTATTATTATTTTTTATTATATTGTAATATATGTGTCTCTCCTTCAAATTCAGAACTCTACATAGCGAGTTAAAGGGATATGAAACCCAATTTTTTATTTTCATGATTTAGATAGAGCATGCAATTTTAAGAAACTTTCTAATTTACTCCTATTATCGATTTTTCTTCATTCTCTTGGTATCTTTATTTGGAAAAGCAGTAAGTTATGCTTAGGAGGCATCCTATTATTGGTTCAGAAACCTGGGTAGAGCTTGCTGATTGGAAGCTACATTTAGCAGCTCTTAATGCACGCTATGGGGACGATTTATCAATCTGCGAACGGACAGGATCCGCTGACCACCCCAAATTGATAAATGCCGACAGCATATGCTGTAGGCATTTATCATTGCACAAGCATTTCATGTGAAATGCTTGTGCAATGCCGCCCCCTGCAGGGGGTGTCAATCACCCAGATCGTATCCAATAGGGATGATTAAGGAGCAGTGGTCTTATGACTCGTATCTGCCATCTTGCTTACAGTTCACATCGAAATTGAACCAGTCCTTTAACAAACAGGAATAAATATAGTTTAAAAAAACAAAAATAAATATTGTTCAAAGAAACCCTTGTGAAAGTTGTCAAACTCCCAAATAGCTGAAAAAAACAGTGCACAGACTGGCTATCCTGCTAACCTAAAAGATGCATTTAGATGGGTAAGCAGTGGTGTGGAGGGAAATGGAATGCAATAGTTAACTATGAAAGTCGCGATTAATAAATCTCCTTTAAAACACAATTTAAAAAACACAAGTACTGCTTGTGACAATTGCAACAGTGAGAGTGAGAAATCAATCAAATATAAAAATGAAATATAACTTGTGCCATTTGTAGATTTCAGTGAGTTTTCTTGCATATCCCAATATTTGTACATGATATCAAGTAGTCATCAAACTGCATATGTGTACCCTGTTGACTGTATACAGCCTCTACAATAGAAATGAAAGGTGTTTTATAACTCAAGCTCAGATGTCCTCATTTGAAACTGGGGTAGCACAGGTTGCTTATGCTGAGTTTAAGTGTATAAACATTTCTTATTGCCCTCTTCAGAACCCCTGCAGAATGAGGTTCTCTAATTCTGACATTGTGTTCTGTGAGACAGAAAGGCCTATATGAGTGTGCCACAGCTTTCCTGATGTTGGGTGATTCATGAATTGTTTGCTCCCATTATGTTTAAGACCTGAATTCACAGGTTTTGTTTATCCACTTGTACATCTCTATTATATAATCCTGTATTCTGTCATCTTCAGCGGTTCTCTAATTAGAGTACATTCTCCTTTCATGATTTAGATAGAGCATACAATTTTAAACAACTTTCCATTACTGCGAGCATTATTTACTGGAGCTAATTGAACACATCAGGTGAAAAATTGACAAAAGCCATAGATGTGAAGCCACCAATCAGCCGCCTATAGTGGTGCATTGCTGCTCTTGAGTCTACCTAGTTATGCTTTTCAAAAAAGAATCCCAAGAGAACAAGAAAGTGAGATAGATAATAGAATTAATCACTTCATTGCAAGAATTTTCAGAGAAATACTTACCCTAAGTACCAGATAATTTTTTTTTAGCATTTTTACTATCACTCCATTTAAACAGAAATAGAGACTTTTTATTTTTTATTTACCTATCAAAATATTTTTTTTTTAAAGTAGACAACCAAAAATATTGATCTAGGCCACTAGTTACAGCTGCGACCACACTTGTGAAATTGCCGGCAGTGAAGGGGTTAGTTAGTTAGCTGGTAAGGGTAATGACATTGTAATGTAGGTATTACTCTACCACCTAGGACTTCCTACCTCCCTGATCCCCCCAAACAGCTCTCTAGCCCCTATCCCACCTACACTCCTTACCACCATCTTAGGTTCAGTCTGCCAGTATGCGGTGTTTAGGGCTTCTTTTTTTTTAATAAATTCATTTAGTTTGTTTTTTATTTTCTGCAGTAGAGGATACCCCTTATCCTCCCACCTCTCTGATCCCTCTCAAACAGCTCTCATAACCTTCTCCATCCCAACGAAATCCACCATCTTAGGTACTGGCAGACAGTACCCAGGTTATACATATTTCTTAATGATTTTTTTTTCCCTGTTGCATAGGGGTCCCCCCTCCCTACAATAGTGAAGCATCCCATCCCTCCCTCTTTCTCCCTTCATAGGGTACCGCCCATCCGATTGTGCTCCATTGGCATATGAAGGCAGATGCTAGAAGCCTAGGAACAGAAAGTCTCAGTTGTCACTTGACAACTGAAACTGCTTGGGCTTCCAGCATGTCAGACATAGATCTATGTTATGCGGTACAAAGGGCTATGTACCATATGACGCAGATCTATGTCCAAATGAATTAAGGGGTTAAATTGGAAAGGTATTTAAAATTGTATGCTCAATCTGAATCATGAATGAAACATGTTGGGTTTCATGTCCCTTTAAGTGAACAAATTTCACCTATGACCATTTCACAGTGTTTATAAAAAAAAAAGAGAATGCGAGGAGCACAGGTATAAGTGTGTTGAAAAAAATGTTTTATTAAACATGCGCTAATGAGTGAATAAACACACACAAAGCGGTTCATCAATATTGAACAAAAAGCAAACAAACAGTGTGAGGGGGGGAAAATAGAACCACCCCGGGGTTAAGACTGAACAGAAAAAAAAAAAAAAAAAACTGCTATATTTACAGACTGCAAGTGAACAGGTATACGCGTTTCAGCATATTGCCTTACTCATTACCTGATTAAAACAATAGTGTGTGCTCCTTAAAAAGAGAAGCAGTCCGCTCCCATTGGCTAGAAGGGACCCACCCTTTTACTATAGGCACCAATGGGAACAAATATCGAAAATAATGCACAGTGATTCCTACTTAACTCAAGGTATGGATATTAACTCCCAATGCACAGATGATAACTAAACTTAAACATCAAAAATAAAGATATCGACTAGTTGCTAGAACCTAATTGATATAGTTGAATTATAATTAATATTAATAATGTCACTATTACACATTACAATTTATAACAGTCATGCTATTGCTTAAATCTCTTGAAAGTTGCTTGAAAAATGCTCAGATCATCGATTCCCTGCAGCTCAAAAAGTGGGGCTCCTGCATCCTTACATTCTGAAACATAACATGATAATAAAACAAAATAAATAAAACATGCTATGACGATGTATGTTTAAACAGTGAAAGCAAAATCAATAAATAAGTGAGATAATATACATGACCTGAGTATGCATGCCCTATACAAATTATGAAGAGACATGAATACACAAGTACCCTACTTAAGTTTTATGTTTATGAGCTGTCCCCTGCATTAACTCCCCGTATTTCGCAGGGCTGTCAAACCCACACTAGATACCAATGGAGTATAAAAATAGGGTACTCTAACCATATGCTGTGTCCCTATTGGGTCAACAGAAGGGTCACAGTTGTGTGAGATATGAAGCTACTAGTAGGATATTGTCAATAGAAAGCGACTGTGATTGTTAATGTATCAGTGGGTCCAATGGTTAAGAAATATGGAGGCTAGGTAGTGTAACTACAGGGTCACAGGTAATTACTACATGGCCACGTTAATGAGAATTGACCCCATCAGAATTGTCACTGGACCAATGGACAGAACATTTATTTATTTAATCTTAATCCTGGGTTACCATAAAGTGGTGGGGAGACAGGAAAGAAGGGGGGGGGGAGAGAACCCAGGCCAGAGGAGGGAGGTGGATCATCGCAAAGTGGATGAACTGAGGGTCACCAAAAATTGATCAAATCATATTCAGAGTTGAGACCCTCTGGGACCCTTGTCCTCAGTTTAAAGATCCAAAAAACCTCTCTCTCCCCCAGCCTGCGGTTCCTATCCTGTCCCCCCTTAACTGGAGGAACTCTCTCTATAATGGTCCAAGAGAAGGATGCTGTATCCTTAGAATGTACACCTGAAAAGTGCTGTATGAGTGGTGTGGTAAGTATCCCAGCCCTGATATCAGCTAGGTGTTCCTTAATACGGACCCTGGCCTCTCTTGTGGTGAGACCCACATACTGAAGGAAACAAATCTTACAGCTAATGACATACACCACATAAGTAGATCTACAATTCAAACATGAATCTATTTCGAATACTTGGCCTGTTATCAGTGAGCTAAACTGTCTTCCGGTTGCCACCTTTTCGCAAGCCACACAGGTACGATGGTGGCAGCGAAAAGTACCTTTGCAACTCAACCATGACGAGGTGTGCTCACCTTGCTTTCTCAGCCTGGTAGGTGCTATCATATTACCTATGGATTTGTTCTTCTTATAAGAGACTCTTAAACCTCTCTCTACCACCTCCTGTAATTTATCATCTGCAGACAACATGGCAAAATTCTTTCTTAATATTTGACAGATGTCATCATATTGTTTGGAATATTCCGTAAGAAAGGTAATTTTGTCATCTTTCATGCTTAGTAGGTTAGAACCTCTTTTTTTGGTCCTAGAGGTTTCAAGTAGTCTTTCCCTGGGTATGCTTTTAACAACATTCCTTGCCCTCGAAATAACTGAGTTCTTGTAGCCTCTTTCCTTAAGCCTTTTCTCTAGGTCATCCGACTGTTTACTAAAGACGGCTGCATCGCTGCAGTTCCTTTTCAGGCGGATGAACTGTCCTTTAGCAACCCCTTTGAACACCCCCTGTGGATGGCAACTCTCTGCATGTAAAAGGGAGTTGCCTGAGATTGGCTTACGATAGGTCTCTGATGCTATAACCTGTCCATGTTTGCCTGTCAGTGACACATCAAGAAAACTGATGGTTTCACTCTGGACTTCATGGGTAAAGTGAATGCCCATTTCCTCATCATCCAAACTCTCCAAGAAGGTCTGCAAGTCATGTCTATTGCCCCCCCATATAAATAGGAGATCATCTATAAAACGGCCGTACCAGATGATACCTTCTTTGAGGGGATTCCTGTCTCCAAAGACGTGGGACAGCTCCCACCAACCCATAAACAGGTTGGCATAGGAGGGGGCAAACTTCGCCCCCATAGCTGTCCCACGCCTCTGGAGAAAGAAATCCCCTTCAAATTCAAAGTAATTGTGACTCAGTAGGAAGTGGGTAACTTCCACTACATAGTTCACAAAGGGTGAGTCAGGTCCACACTGCCTTTCCATAAAGAAACGTATGGCCTCCAATCCCCTCTCGTGTGGAATGGAGGTGTACAATGACTTAACATCAGCAGTTACCCATACAAAATTCTCTCCCCACTCCACACGCGAGAGGAGATTGAGAACATGCTTAGTGTCCGAAAGGAAGCTCCACAGTGAACTCACCAACGGCTGTAATACCTGGTCCAGCCACTCTGACAGGTGCTCCAAGAGGGAACCAATGCCGCTGACAATTGGCCTCCCCTGCACATTGTCAACAGACTTGTGGACCTTGGGCAGATGATTAAATGTTGGTATGGCTGGATTAGACACCATCAGGTAATCCCGTGTGTTCTCATCTATGTAGCCCAGTTCCACACCATCATCCACAAGGGAGGCCAACTGCCGCCGATATACCCTTGTAGGATCACCTGCCAGAGTGGCATAATCATCAGGATTGCCCAACTGTCTATATGCCTCCTTCCTAAAGCTATCTGCATTGAGCACCACTATAGTGCCACCCTTATCGGCGGCCCTCACTACAATGTTATCATTACTAGCCAAGCTATCCAGAGCTTTCTTGTGGTTGATAGAGATGTTACTTCTTTGTCCTCTCTCTGAACTATAGTACAGCTTGGTGAGATCTTGCTCCACTCTCTGCTGAAATTTCTCTAAAATTGTACCTCTATTTTGTAAAGGGTAGAAGGATGACTTACACTTGAAGGATGGAATTGATACCGTCCCTCCAACAGTTAGATCACCCCCTCCCTCTAATATTTCTAGGGTTCTGATGTCACAATACTCTTGGAAATCAAGTCCCCCCCCACCCCTTACTTCTGTGGGCCTATTCACAGGAATGGAAACGTGGCTCTCATGCTCTCCACCCTGTTGGGAATGGTAAAACTTTTTTAGCGTGAGTTTTCGAATTAGCTTGTTAACATCAAGTAATGTTCTAAATAAATTTCACAGTGTTGTGCAGACTACAACTTGCCCCTTCTTCATTTACTGAAAAGTTACATAAAAATATGTGGCAACCATAATTATACATATGTATGTATTTCTATTTCTTTTTCTATACAAATACAAAGGGTGATCCTTAATTAGGAGTGCTTTAAAGGACATAAAGTTGCAAAAAATGGGCTAGAGCAGTTTATTAATGTCCTATTGCTTGAATATATTTAGCTGCATTGCAGCAAAGCACTACTGGGACCTAATTGAACATATCGGATGAGTGAGTGTAGCCACTAACCAGAAGCTTGTTCCCAGTAGTATATTGCTGCTTGTGGGTCTACTTACGTATGCTTTTCAACAAAGGATAGCAAAAGAACAAAATAATGTTTAATGCTTCTTAAAATTGCACGCTCTATTTGAACTATGAAAGTTGAATTTTGACTTTCATGTCCCTTTAACTGCTTTTGTATTCTCCAGATCTTGTAATACCTTGATCTTTTAAGCATCCTTCTAAGTCTGTTTCTATATTTATCTTTGCTTTTTATAGAAAACTAAACTCTCCGACAAACTAACAGTTCTCTGGAGCCCTGGTTTGCATTAGTGCCTGAACTTGAAAATGTGCATGAGTGCATTTCAATATGAAATATAAGCATTTATGCAATATACTTCCATTAGCAAAAATGCTTCTAGTGGAAGGTATTACTGTTTTTCTGCAGCATACGCACATATCCTGTGAAGGTCGTGTACCAATATTCAAGCACCTTATCTTCTCAGAGAGCAGGCGGTGGTGTGTATTGCTTCTGAAGATGTCATTTGTGTCATACAAGCCCCTGACATAACGAGAAGGTGTAGTGTCTGAAAATGTAAATACTCCCATGCACATTTCAATTTTATCTTTCTATCCCTTTAACTTCCCATAGGACTGTGGTTATAGTTTTCAATTTTATGAGAAACATTTGCTATAACTGACCCTGATGCCAGGGTAGATTTGTGAAAATGTAATGCTTAGCCATTCTTATTTTCATATTTACAATTATTGTTTATCGCCAATTCATTCAGGTTCTTGTTAATTGGCCAATTCCTTTAAAGGGACATGAAACTCAATTTTTTTCTTTCCCGATTCAGATAGAACATGCAATTTTAAACAACTTTGAAATTTACTTCTATTGTCACATGTTTTTTGTTCTCTTTGTATCTTGTTGAAAAGCAGGGACATAAGCTCGGGAGTGTGCACATGTCTGGAGCACTATATGGCAATAGTTTTGCATAGATGTTATCCATTTGCAAGAATGCTAGATGGCCACACTATTTCCTTCCATGAAGGATTCCAGACACCTATCTAGGTATATCTTCAACAAAGAAAACCATGGGAAATTTGATAAATAAAGTGAATTTGGAACTTTTTAAACATTGTATGCTCTGTCTGATTCACAAAATAAAATTATTGGTTTCATATCCCTTTAAGATCTTATCTCTGCATTTTTTATAACATAATATAGCTCATTTAAAGTCACTAGGATAAGCATTTTCTTTTTAGATCTTACAAAAAGACTGTAGGTAAGTTTTCTGTATGGTAATTAAGTAGTTTCTCTTTGCTGAGAAGAGAGTCTTCAAATTCTCTGGATTTCTTCAGTCCTTTTCCTATCTGCTATGCACCTCCATTCTTTGCAGCTTTCCTGAATTTGCAAGGTAGTGAATATTTTATATGTCCTGTCCTCTACACAGAGCACAGAGAGATGAAGCAAAAGGGGAAAGTGGGTTTAATTAAATAAATAAAACATTAAAGGGATGCGTAGACGAATATGAGGTCCTCACCCAGTGCCCCATATATCTGTGCCGAAGTACTCATAATGCTTTAAAAGAGACTAGAGACATAGGGCTCCATTTATCAACCTGCAGAGGCAGATTTAGAGCCCTCACCTTGCAGTGCAGGTTTGCTCATGTGCACATGCCAACTGCTAGTTAAAGGCACAGTCTACTTGAAAATGTTTATTGTTTAAAAACATAGATAATCACTTTATTACCCATTCCCCAGGTCTACACATCCAAAACTGTTATATAAATATACTTTTCACCACTACGATTACCTTTATCTAAGCCCCTGCCTTTTACCTCAGTGCTTTTTACAAACTTGCATTTTTAGCCAATCAGATCTGGCTCTTTATAACCTTTTGTATTCACCATCAGCACAATGTTATCTATATGGAACATGTGAACTAGCACTGTCTGGTTGTTAAGCAAGTTTTAAAAAGATAATAAAAGGCAATTAGATAATTTGCGGCCTACTGGTGCTTAAAGAAAGGCAAACTTAGAGATTATAAAGTATATTAATATAACAATGTTGATTATGCAAAGCTGGGGGGGTAGATTTATTAATGGTCGAGTGGACATGATTCGCTGTAGCGAACCATGTCCACTCGCCCTCGCTAAATGCCGAAATACCCTGTCGGCATTTAACATTGTACAAGCATTTCTGGTGAAATGCTTGTGCAATGCCACCCCCTGATCACTGGCAGGGGCAGTTAATCATCCCTGCGACCTAAAAGATGACGGTGAAGTTAAGGAGCAGCGGTCTTACAACCGCTGCTTCTTAACACCCGTTTCAGGCGGACCGGAAAAGATGGGGCTTCGATGCACCATCCGCTGCTTAATAAATCGACCTCGGGGAATCGGTAGTATAGGCTTATCAATGTTTTCAAACAATACAAAGAATAAAGTAGAATGTCCCTTTAAGATTCAGCAGCCATTCGTGGTGATTGAAAAGTCCTGCTTGTGCAATGCCACCCCCTGCTCACTGGCAGGGGCAGTTAATCATCCCTGCGACCTAAAAGATGACGGTGAAGTTAAGGAGCAGCGGTCTTACAACCGCTGCTTCTTAACACCCGTTTCAGGCGGACCGGAAAAGATAGGGCTTCAATGCACCATCCGCTGCTTAATAAATCGACCTTGGGGAATCGGTAGTATAGGCTTATCAATGTTTTCAAACAATACAAAGAATAAAGTAGAATGTCCCTTTAAGATTCAGCAGCCATTCATGGTGATTGAAAAGTCCTGCAGTTGGTTGTGTGAGAACAGGGTATTGTGCTGCACAAGTGCTTGCTTGGGTAGTAAAAATTGCCCGCTTGCCGCAAAGGTTTACTAGCTGGGATCTTTGCTCACCCTTCAAATGGAAAATGAGGACCATAGATGTTGTGCATCGCTTACCACAAACTCTGGAAGAGTCTAATGTCTTCACATTATCAATTTTATGCTAAAACAGTTTTTTTTTTTTAAAAAAATATCTATCTCAACAATGTAAATTTTCGCTCTATTCCCAGATTTTCAAGGTTGCTGAAAAAGAGAGATTCATGGAGGTCTTTCTTATACCTTTAGGTTTCTAACGGATACGAAACCCAAACATTTTCTTTCATGATTCAGATAGAGCATGTGATTTTATACAACGTGCTTTGTTCTCTTAATATCTTTTGTTGAAAATTAGGGAAGTAAGCTCAGGAGCGTGCATGTTTATGGGGCACTATATGAAAACAATTTTGTGGTTTCATGTTCCTTTGAACAAATATGTGGACAATCATATGAAAACAAATAATGGACATGGACACATAAACATTCATAATGAAATCTCTACTGAGAAGGGACAATTTCCAAGTGACTATAATTGCAAGGCTTTAAAAGTATGGTATAGAAGTAAATACCTATTTTGGTAATATTCTTTTAATGGTTGCCAGTAGAACTTGGAAAGTGGAGATATAGGGAACAATCAAATCAAAATCACTATATACCTCACAATAATGCAATAATTATTAGGGCAATATATACCCGCAAAAAAAGGAAAAATAATTGATCCTCAATAAGTTGTGAGGAGTGCTCTATGCCAGGTATAATATGAAAAATAGAAGAAAAAACAGCGGCACCTACAGAGCACTCATATAACAATTCTATTAATTGATAAGGGGAAAGGGGAAAAAAGCCTCTCAGGTTGCTATAAAACGTAGCATTTAATGATATAAATTAAAAATAATGAAGGCATGTGTGCAATAAAACTTAAATTAAAATACCTAAGGTAATAATTCCCGACAGCCTAAAAAATCAGTGAGAGTCAGTGAAATATCACAAATCAAATCTATTAAGATGACCACAAAAGCCAAAGGCCCAGTTAGCCAGGTGACAAGTAACACCAAAAATTTTAAATAGAACTAGAGGAGAATCCTCACACAATTAAATCTAGCTAGGGTGTGTACTTGTGAGAGCCGGTATTAACTGGGTGGTCACCACGGCAAATAGCCAGATTTACAATCAAATTAGTTTCAAAATAGCAAAAGGCTGAAGGGAATCAGGAGGAGAAACGTCTGATGTGCATTTCGCCTGGATGGCTTTATCTAACCTGAGCCTTTAAACCTTTCCTCTATAAGTACAGGTGGCCCTTGGTTTACGCCGGTTAAATTTGCGCCGTTTCAGAATAACAACCTTTTTTTTCAGTCATGTGCACTAATTAAAATAGCCAGTAGGTGGAGCTGTCTGCTTGTTTTGCAGCAAAGTTATGCAACTTAACAGGTCTGAAATTGATCTGTGTACACAGAACAGACATTAGCTATCGAGCAGCCACTTCCCTATTATCTTCCTGTCCTGCAGCTTGAGGTGAAGGTGCCTAACTGCCTATTAATCACTGCAGATTGAAATGCATAGAATAGGTGCAGACCCAATATTATCTAACATGCTAACAATGCAGAGAGCTGATTGCAGAAAATGCAAGTAGAAAACGTTTTTGTTCATTAAACTTAGTTTGATAATGATGCAGTCTGTTGTGTAATTATTTTATTAGGTGATGTTTAGCAAATGTTTTTGTTGATTAAACTTAGTTTGATGATGATACAATCTATATTATTAGGTTTATAATGTGGTTTAGCATTTAAAGTCTTCATTTCAAAGCTTTAAAAATAATGTATTAGGTGTTACTTATGACAATTTTTTTATGGGCCTGGAACCTAACTCCCTCACTTCCCATTGACTTACATTATAAACTGGGTTTCAATTTACAACGGTTTCGATTTACAACCATTCCTTCTGGAACCTAACCCCGGCGTAAACTGAGGGCTACCTGTACAGGTAATTGACCAATCATGAGGGCGAAATGTAAAACGCTCTCTAATACACCTATCACAAGGAGAAAACAAGTCACTGGATGGTAGTCGGTCACGTGACATTGCGACGTAATCAATTACCATAGTAACGTTTAAACAAAAAGGAATTGTCCAATAAGTTACTGAGAAGTATTGTTAGAACGAATTAGTACATGTAGATCAAATTGTATCACTACAGGTTCACATTAAAGCCGTGATTATGAGTGACCATATTATTGATTAAGTTAGAATAGATTGTTCAATTATGAGCGGTTGTTAAATAAGCAGTAGTGTGGTATGGAGTGATTGATCATTGGTTACTCATCAATCACATGGTTGTGTGATGTCATGGAAACCATGAAAACGGTAAATACACAACGGAGTCCGTGATACTCACAAGAATATGTGTCTACAGTAAATTATTAAATCCAAACAACACATCCAAACAGTGATATGACGATGCTATAACAACCCTGATAGTTGCATTGAAATAGCAGCCATTATATCCATTATCATATAGAGAAGGAGGTAATATGGTGAGTATCCAATGAGGGACACACAAACCAATAGTGGCTTGTAATATTATTGTCCCGTATTATAAGAAAGGCTAAAAAAGGCAATTGTGCCAATAGAATAGTCAGAAACTGTATATGTATATAAATCTGGACATTACTCCATGATTTAAATATTCTACTGAGTGAAAATAATTAAATGATCAGTCATAGGATATACATATAGGGGCCAATTTATCAAGTTTCGTATGGAGCTTGATGCCCCTGTTTCCACGCGAGCCTTCAGGCTCGCCAGAAACAGAAGTTATGAAGCAGCGGTCTAAAGACCGATGCTCCATAACTTGTCCGACTGCTCTGAGGCCACGGACAGAAATCAACCTGATCGAATACGACCGGGTTGATTTACACCCCCTGCTAGCGCCCGATTGGCTGCGAATATGCAGTGGGCGGCATAGCACAAACAGTTCATAAGAACTGCTGGTGCAATGATAAATGCCGACAGCATATGCTGTCTGCATTTATCGATGTGCAGCAGACATGATACGCTACATTGTATCATGTCCACTCGCACTATGATAAATCTACCCCATAGTCACTACGGTCATAGTGATTAAAATTAGTTAAGACCAACATAGGATAAATGATGTGAGTAGTGAAATTTATTGTAGGGTGCGCTTTAGTAATACCAATTTGTTAAGAAGATAACCTTAACATAGTATTGAAATACATCTATTTGCAATTAAGTAAACTAGTTAGTATCAGGTTTAATCATGTCTAGTATGTAAAATTAGATGTGCAATAGAAGTCGCAATCAAATCAATGTATTACATTTTGTGAGAGTCATGATAAGCAGCTGTAAAAAATGATGAATAAACCCTCATATAAGAGGGGTAAGCATTATTATAATCCATAGATAGAATATCTGTCAGTTGAAACGTAGATCATGTGATTAATGAGTAACCAATGATCAATCACTCTGTACCACACTACTGCTTATTTAACAACCATTCATAATTGAACAATATATTCTAACAGTCAATAATACGGTCACTCATAATCATGGCTTTAATGTGAACCTGTAGTGATACAATTTCATCGACATGTACTGATTCATGCTAATGATACTTCTCAGTAACTTATCCGACAATTCCTTTTTGTTTAAACGTTACTATGGTAATTGATGACATCACGATGTCACGTGACCGACTGCCATCCAATGACTTGTTTTCTCCTTGTGATAGGTGTATTAGAGGGCATGTTACATTTTGCCCCCATGATTGGTCAATTACCTGTACTTATAGAGGAAGGGTTAAGAGGCTCAGGTTAGCCTTTGATAAAGCCGTTCAGTGAAATGTGCTTCAGTCGTTTCTCCTCCTAATTCCCTTCAGCCTTTTGCTATTTTGAAATTAATTTGATTGTAATTCTGGCTATTTGCCGTGGTGACCACCCAGTTAATACCGGCTCTCACAAGTACACACCCTAGCTAGCTTTAATTGTATGAGGATTCTCCTCTAGCTCTATTTAAAATTTTTGGTGTTACTTGTCACCTGGCTAACTGGGCCTTTGGCTTTTGTGGTTAATAAAATAATTACACAACAGACTGCATCATCATCAAACTAAGTTTAATGAACAAAAAACGTTTTCTACTTGCATTTTCTGCAATCAGTTCTCTGCATTGTTAGCATGTTAGATAATATTGGGTCTGCACCTATTCTATGCATTTCAATCTACAGTGATTAATAGGCAGTTAGGCACCTTCACCTCAAGCTGCAGGACAGGAAGATAATAGGGAAGTGGCTGCTCGATAGCTAATGTCTGTTCTGTGTACACAGATCAATTTCAGACCTGTTAAGTTGCATAACTTTGCTGCAAAAAAAGCGGACAGATCCACCTACTGGCTATTTTAATTAGTGCACATGACTGAAAAAAAAGGTTGTTATTCTGAAACGGTGCAAATTGAACCGGCATAAACCGAGGGCCACCTGTACTTATAGAGGAAAGGTTAAAAGGCTCAGGTTAGATAAAGCCATCCAGGCGAAATGCACATCAGGCGTTTCTCCTCCTGATTCCCTTCAGCCTTTTGCAATTTTGAAACTAATTTTGATTGTAATTCTGGCTATTTGCCGTGGTGACCACCCAGTTAATACCGGCTCTCACAAGTACACACCCTAGCTAGATTTAATTGTGTGAGGATTCTCCTCTAGTTCTATTTAAAATTTTTGGTGTTACTTGTCACCTGGCTAACTGGGCCTTTGGTTTTTGTGGTCATCTTAATAGATTTGATTTGTGATATTTCACTGACTCTCACTGATTTTTTAGGCTGGAAACATTTCATGTATGTAAGCTTTCCTTTTTTCTAAAATATTACTTTAGTAATATAAAAACAATGAGATCTTAAATTAAAGGTATACTAAACTCACATTTTTCTTTCATGATTCAGGTAGAACATGCATATTTAAGCAAATTTCTAATTTACTTCCATTATCAATTGTACTTTGTTTTCTTGCTATCTTTATTTGAAAAGCAGAAATATAAGCTTAAGAACTGGCCCATTTTAGGTTCAGCACCTGGGTAGCCCTTGCTCATTGGTGGCTAAATGTAGCCACCAATCAGCAAGCGCTACCCAGGATGAAGAAAGTTTCTTAAAATTGCATGCTCTGTCTAAATTATGAAAGGAAAAAAATGGGTTTAGTATCCCTTTAAGCTCAGGGGCATAGAATATATGAAAAATCATAATTAATCTACAAATGTATAATTAGCGCCTATGCTCCAATTAGAAAAAAAAGGTTATATACTTCAGCCAAGGGCTTATTTTGGCCTGAGCCAACTATTCCGGTGCCTAGAGAAGCAAATTTAGAGGGTTAGTGTTATGGGATGATGCCTTTCCATGTTCTCCAAATGTTTTATTGATCTCATTACAGGATTCCTGATTGTCTAGTAAGGGTTCATGACCCTTCCATGCATACCTGGTCTCTGGCTGTAAGAAATTTATATGTCATATGTGAGCTACATTTTTTTTAAGTCAAGGATTTTTGGATGCAGGCCGCTTGCCAATGCCTAAGACAGCACAAACACTTATGACGTCAACATTTAACCTTTCAGACCAAGGTGAATTAAACTATCTATTTAAGCTGCAAGATCTATTTTTTGGAATCTAAATAATATTGGGAAAAAAAAAGAGATTATTCCACTATTTAGTCATCACTTTACATTTGTATGCATATGAGATCTGTATGCAAAGGATCATCCATATCTCAAAAATGAAATGATTCTTCACTTGTATGTGAATAAAATGATTGATTTTTTTCACTATTATTTTGTTTTCTTCTAATCTTATTATTTTAATCCCTTTAATTGGAGTTAAATCCTAGAAATGAAGAAACACTACTTAGTGCAACCAGAACTACAGTTAATCATGTTTGTTTTTGCTATTTCAGAAAATATCTTTCTACCAATGAGTCTTAAATTCTGGTCTTATTCAGGACAAACATGATTTAAACATATCCAAAGAAATATATACAAACTCTTATTTGCACCGCTTGTAAGATCAAGTGTCCTAGATATAAATGTGTTCTAAGATATTTATCATTTTATTTGACAAATGTCCTAACATATCTTTATTTTGTAGACAGAGATCACAACAAGACTATATTATTTTTGACGTGCTTGCCAGTATTCTAGTGGAGATTTCTTCTCTTATCATCTGTAGTTTTACTCTGATCATTATATATATACCTAATGATATTCTCCTTCACTGTAGACATCACAGGAGAGTAAAAAAAGATTGCAGGCACTCACTACAAAATTGATAGCAGCATAGCAAATGTTATTAAAATGAATGATCAACAGTTCAGTGTCTTGCAGCACTGAAGGATTTTCTACAAAGCTTACTCATTGAGCTGATGTGATTGATAACATGTGATCTATTACACAATCATTAATGAGTACCTGCAATATACAAAGTCAAGACTGTCATATAATTTTAAGCGGTTGCTTCTGAATTTTTATTTTTTTGCATGACCAGAATTTAATGTAACATTGTATGGTAAAACCACAATATAGGATGACAGCAAAAGTCCATATTGATGGTGAAATTTCAGAGGTGTAAATGTGTGATAAGGATAGTTGGGAAGTATTGCAATGCTATAAACATATTAAAGGGAAATGAATACTTCATACTATCAATAATATACTTAAAGGGACAGTCAAGTAAAAAAAAAACTTTAATGTTTCAAATAGGGCATGTAATTTTAAACAACTTTCCAATTTACTTTTATCACCAATTTAGCTTTGTTCTCTTGGTATTCTTAGTTGAAAGCTAAACCTAGGAGGTTCATATGCTAATTTCTTAGACCTTGAAGGCCGCCTCTAATCTAAATGCATTTTGATAGTTTTTTACCACTAGAGGGCATTAGTTCACGTGTTTCATATAGATAACATTGTGCTCATGCACGTGAATTTACCATGGAGACAGCTCTGTTTGGCTAAAGTGCAAGTCTGTCAAAAGAACTGAAATAAGGGGGCAGTCTGTTGAGGCTTAGATACAAGGTAATTACAGAGGTAAAACGTGTATAATTATAACTGAGTTGGTTATGCAAAACTGGGGAATTGTTAATTAAGGGGTTATCTATCTTTTAAAACAACAACAATTCTGGTGTTGACTGTCCCTTTAATATTATTATTCTTATTCTTTATTTATAAAGCGCCAACAGATTCCACAGCGCTGCCCATGGGTACAAAGGTAAAAGTACAATAGAAAAACAATACAATACAAGACAAAATTTTACAGACAAATACAGGGGGAATTAAGGGCCCTATTCCTGTAGGAGCTTACAATCTAGATGGGTAGGAGGTACTACTATCTGAAACGCTAACATTTTGTGTATTTGATTTTCAAATAGCACTTTAGTTTTTACTCCTATCTATTCTCTATCTATTTAGCTTGTCAAGCAGTTTAGACATTCAACGCACTCTATTAATAGAATTTACTTACAAATGTACTGTATTATTAGTGGTTGATTGGGTGATTAGATGAAAGAAGTGTGAGATAACAGGAAGTAAGTGAGCTTGGTGGAAAAGACAGAGAGAAACATGAAAGATAAACATAAGTTAGTCGTTTAAAAAGAAGAGAGGTTGGATGACAAAGATAAATTAAATGAGAGAATAAGAAAGGGATTTGGGATGTGCAAGAAAATGATTAGGGGCGTGGTAGGTAGAATGAGAGAAAGTGTAGTTTAAAACTGACATGAGAGATTGATAGCAGACGAGAAAGAGAATAAAAATAACAAAGAATATAGAGGAATGAAATCACAAGGACTCAAGAGATTTGAATGTGAGATCATTTGAATACGAGTGATTGAATTGCAAATGGAAAAAATAAAAACTACTATTGTTGTTATTTCTAATAAGAGGCTAAATGGTAGGATTTCAGGCATAGAACTAAACTAAGAGACTGTCATGCAATGAGAAAACAAGAAATAGCTTGATCTATGAGATCTATAGAGAACATGGTATTACCTTAAAGAAACCTCCAATAGAAAAGAGATGGGGCTAGATTATGAGAGGAGCTCGACTTTGGCTTTTTGCGTGTATCTCACTCTCCCTTTGTCTGCTCTCAAACTATTATTAGATTTACCCTACAGGCTTTGTCTGATTCAGATATTTTCTCTATTCGCACCTCACTTCCACTCATCCATATTATATATCCTTGTCATGGATGCTGCAGTTAATTTAGTTCTTCTGTGATTTCATCATGCCTCAGTTTTATTTTCATTTCTCACCTACTTAAGTCTGCAGTCATAAGAAACATCTTACCAATAATCATTGTACGGGGATCCAGATTTTATTGCAAGACAGGAGGTTCCTATTTTGCTTTACTTCCTTTACTTGAACATCTCTAGCAGTAAAGATACATAACGTTTGAAACAAAGTAAAAGCCCCTCAACCAATGGGGGCACAGCAATCATAATATATACATAAGTCAGTCCCTTTCACTTCCTCATTTGTTACTGCTCCAGCAGAGAAGGTGATGTAAATTTATTGGTTCACTATCTTTTCTCTACAATTACAGTTTGTCTAATCTGTTTTTCTTTTCCATCCACTCATTCAATGAGAGTGGATCTGCTTTCTGTCTCTCTATTTTCTTTCCTCTCGTTTATTAAAATGTTGCTTTAGCGGTTTCTACTAAAACCGTTTTTCTCTTTACACCTTATAGAACTTTTCAGTATTCTTATACATTTTTTCTTGCTTTCTGAAAGTCATCTTTTATACTAAAAGTTGTAAGTGTACACGAGCAGCCATCTTTCCTTCTTCTTATCAAATAATATGGCCGCCATCTTGGATAACGTGACGTGGCTAATTGCCACGTGATCACTGTCATTTTGTTTTGCATTTTTTCCTTAATTGCACTGGTTTTGCAATCCTTTGCAATCCTCTCTTATTTTAACAATTTTTCCTTCAAATCTACTTTATCCTCATTATAATTATATTGTGTACTATTTTGTAAGTATCTTCTTGGCTTGTGTGTTTACTGCAGGTGCCATACCTGCATATTATACTGTTATGGAGCTGCCTTTTATAAGAAAAATAACTCCTGAGAAACGTATACTTTATTGAGCAATAACATATTATTTTACAAATATTATTTCATAATATTGTCATATATTGTGGTACTCAAATGAGCTCCACTGCAGGCTACTACAGATCATTTTTATAATGGTTAACAACCCTTAACAATCCATTCAGATTTATCATGTCTGATTCAGAGCAATCCCAGGACATACAGTCCATGATTTCTTCCTCAGTTGCTAAAGCCATATCATCGACTATGGGGACATGCCAGCCCTAGAAAGAAACATCCTACAAGAGTCTTTAGAAGATCAATCAGATACTGATCAACCTAAAAAGAAATCTAAAAAGACACATAATCTGGAGAGCAACCCATCCTCCAGTGATAATTTGCCTGCTATGAACCCCACCCCTGGGGTAATAATAAGGGAGAATGAAACCTCTGCGAAGGAAATATAAAAAAATTCACCCACCCCTATGGATAAGGAGTATTACCAAGAGGACTATTTGTCTGCTGAATCAAACCACGACCCATCTAATGAAATTATACCCATACACAGAGGTTATAGAAAATGCTATTATGGATCCTCTTGGCCAACCCATGTTTGATCCAGATAATTTGAGCCACCCTAGATCCTCTGAATGGTCCCCTGCCCCACATATTACAATATTTTAAGAACATTGGTTACGTAAACCCCTGTCTAATTCAGCCAGGAACAAATTACAGGCAGAATCCCCCGTCCTATCTTCCCAGACAAAGAAGCACATACCCCAGAATTTGACCCTCGTATCTTTCATGACCCTAAATTGGCAGAAATGGCCCGCTCAGAAGGAGGTTTCACAGAAAAAGGGTTACTATTTGGCGAATCTTTAATCAGAGAACTCAGCCGATATGTATAGTCTTTCACGACTCTTGAAAAGGCCCAATCTAATGTCAGAAGGGTCCTATATGCCCAACAGGGTGTTTTTGCCAGGGCTGGCAGGTTCAAAAGCCGCCTGTACAGCCGTGCTAACTTTAGAGGCTCCTTCAGGCAGACATACACAGCGCCACAGATTATTCCTCTCTTCCCCACCAGGGCTAGAAATTTCAGAAATAGAGGTGCCCCTCGCCAGCTACAAGTGCCCCTAGCAGGACTCGAACCAGGTGAGCACCACTTTATCCCTTCTTGTTTTCCACAAAAAGTTAGGGGGCAGACTTGCACATTATATTTCAACATGGTCGACAATTACATCAGACCCATGGGTACTTCAGACTATACAAGGTATCCACCTAGATTTCATACAATTCCCATTCCAACCCTGTCCTCTGACAAAGATCATGAGACCGGTCGCAGCCTTACTCAGATCCAGGGGAATTTGCATGATCATATATCTAGACGATATTCTCATTATAGCTCAGAACAAATCCATCCTCTTGCAACACCTGTCCACTACAGCCTCTCTCCTACAACATCTAGGGTTCGCCATAAACTTAGAAAAATCTTATACCTGTCCTTCCCAGTCCATGGAATTTCTGGGGTTTTCAGTGAATTCCCTGTTGGCTTCTCTGGCTCTCCCAGAAACAAAGCTACAAACCATTCGCAAGGAACTCAGTTCTACACTAAAGAAGTCACACATTTCTCTCTGACAACTAGCCAGAATCATCGGTCTTCTCTCTGCCTCAATCCAGGCAATTTTTCCTGGCCCTCTTTATTACAGTGCAATGCAGAGACTCAAACACTCTCACCTCGCTCTAAACCCCTCTTATTCTCAACCCATTACCCTGACCCAAGAGGTCAAACAGGAAATGTCATGGTGGCTTCACAATATGAAGGCATGGAATGGCAGGGCTATTTTTGGTTCCCTTCCAGACTTTATAATAGAATCCGATGCCAGCCTTCTGGGCTGGGGAGCGTCCTGCTATTTCCAATCCACGGGAGGCAAATGGACTCCAGAAGAATCTTCCCTCCACATCAATTGTTTGGAACTCATTGCAGGATCTTTTGCAATACGTTCCTTCGCAAATTCCTTGACAAATTGCTGTGTCCTTCTCTGCATGGACAATATATCAGCGGTTTAGTACATCAACCGCCTAGGTGGCACCATATAACAAACCCTGTCTTCCTTGGCAAAACAGATCTATCAAATCTGCTTTGATCACAGAATATCAGTGATAGTGGAATACTTGCCGGGCCAGTCCAATTTCGTAGCAGATTGGTTTTCACGCTATTGGAGATACGTGAGTGATTAGCACCTGTTAAAATCGGTGTTCCTCCACATCCAATCCCTCAGAAGCCCTCTATCTCTGGACCTCTTTGCCTCCAGGACCAACACCCAACTTCCAGCCAATTTCAGTTGGCTTCCAGATCCAGGGGCAATAGCCTCGGACACCTTTCTCCAAACCTGGCCACTCACGGGGGGGTTATGCCTTTCCCCCTTTCTCCATGATTCCCAGGGTCATTCTTCACACTCAGAGGCTACAAATTCAATTAGTTTTGATCACTCCTTGTTGGCCATCCCAAGCTTGGTTTCTAGACCTACTAGAACTCTCAGTCCTTCCTCTCCGGGCCCTTTCTCACCAACAGGACCTACTCACAGACTCACAGGGATCTCCTCATCCCCTAATTCTCAACAACAGCCTGCAGCTGCTAGCATAGACGATTTCCGTAGTTCCTGGGATTCATCAGGTCCTTTGATCCCAGCTTGAGAGCTCCTCTGGGACTCTTGGGTTCCGGGAACTAGAAGATCTTACCTGGCAGCCTGGTCAGTATGGCTACTTTGGTGTATGGCAGAACGTTCCGATCCCTATTCTGCCCCTGTTACCTTGGTAGTGAATTTCCTTGCTCATCTCTTCGAAAAAGGGAAAGCATTTTGCTTTATTAATCTTTACAGATTAGCTATTTCGGCAGCTCACTATCTGGTAGAGGGTTTCCCTGTAGGTAAGCACCACCTCATCTGCCGCATTATGAGCGGGATCAGGTTAAAGATCCCTCCCAAAACTAGGTACAAATATCTCTGGGATATATTCCTTCTATTTTCCCTGTTCTGATCCTGGCCTCAGAATCCTCAACTTTCTCTTAAACAGTTATCAGCCAAATTGGCTGTTCTCCTCTGCCTCCTTTCTTTTCGCAGAGTATCAAATGTACCATCTCAGGACAGAAAAGGATTTATTTTCTCCTCTGAAGGGGGTTCTTTTTTCCATTCACAGACGTACCAAAACCTTTTCCTCTGAGGTTTCCTATCCATATTTAGAGGAAGAACCTCAATTGTGCGTAGCCGCATGTCTCAAAGAATATATAGCTTCCCTGGCTGCCTCTGCCTCTGGTCCCCTCTTGATTTCTTATGTTCATCCTTTCAGACCAGTCTTGGCTTCTACCATGGCAAGATAGGTTAAATGGATTATGTCTTTGGTCTTAGTTCCTTCGTCTTTCAGGGCTCACATAATTATTAAGGGGAGCTTAGCTTCTAGAGCTTTCCTTTTGGGCTGCTCTCTCCAAGACCTATTAACGGCTGCTGATTGGTCATCAGTCTCTATTTTCCACAAGTGTTATTTTAAGCCTATTTCTCATGCAGCTCTGACTCTATTGTTGACTCTATTGACTCTGTTAGCCTTGGTGACACAATAGTCACAATTTTATTAAAGACAGGAGGCGAGAATTTTGCTCTCCCCTTTTTTGACTCCTATCCCAATAATATATATATACTGTATATTAAAAAAAAAGTGTATCTTTGACTTTAACTTATTGTTTTGTTTGATTTATTCATTCAATTTGACCAGAATATTATGCAGTGTTTTTCTCATTTCATTTTCAGTGTAATCATCTTTTTCTCTTCATGAGATTTGGATACGACGGATTCATCAGGGATTTCTGAGATCCTATCCTCCATCCTTGTTCCACTCCGCTGTTGCTGTTCTGCATTTTGTTTGGATCATCATCAGTTCTGGATGTCGTTTGGATCCTGTAAAAAAAGAGGAAGTGAAAGGGACTGACATGTATATATTATATCTGAAGAAGCGCATGTACACATGCGCAAAATGCGTCAGATAGGAGCTTACCCCATGTGTTTTGTAAAAGCCTGCTCCTGATTAAACCTACTCTGATCCACTGTGAGTTCCAGCGTCTCCTTTTCCTCATTCCATATGTATATATTATGGATTGCTGTGCCCCCATTGGTTGAGGGTTCTTTTACTTTGTTTCAAATGTTATGTATCTTTACTGCTGGAGATTTTCAAGTAAAGGAAGTAAAGCAAAATACTCGCCTCCTGTCTTTAATAAAATTGTGACTATGGTGTCACCAAGGCTAACATAATCCTCATTTTCAGGTCAAGGGTTGTGTTCTCAAATCCCTACCACTGCCCCAGCCCTCCTCCTGCACCGTACCGCAACAAATCCTGGTGCTAACAAAATCAATTACTTAAGTTGCTAGATATCTCTGAGTTATAAAATTGAGTGAGTGTTAAAAACATATTTATTGTATTTGCCTACAATGTATTATGTTTGGGACATTTTATTCCTTTGCCTCTCCACCAAGAAAAAATCCTACAGGTAACCATGCATCTATTTGTACTTCCATCAACAAGAAGTCTAAATGAGAAAATAAAATGTGGTCTTCAATAAAAAAAAATAAGAATTTGGATATGTGTTATGAATAAATTAGCAATAAGCCTTTGACCACGTATATTTACACTCTATAATCTGCTTTCTTGTCAAATACAAAGCTGCCAGAATTGTTGATGCACTGAAGAGTTCCAACACAATAACAGTTTGCAATGCTGATGGTATAAGATGGCGTTAGTGCAGCTAAGTCCTTGCTGTACCCTATAAAAATTTTTAAGTGATCAACACTCTCCTAGCAAATGCCGTTTATAGGGTAAAAGTCTGTTTATGTTGTATGACACCTCAACTTTTAATTATCAGGAGGTTTGAGAAATTTGCTTTTAAGGCACTAGCTATGAAACACAGCACCATTTAATGATTGATGTTTGCATCTACAATACTGGACACATGAACTCTCTTGAGCCTTCTTCAGAATTATCTCAATGAGCTAAGTTTCAAACAAGGATCCCCAGAGAAAAAAGGATATATTTGATACGTAATAGAGGTTGTTACGGTTACCCTTAGTCTCGCTGAGAGATGGACCGCTTAGTAGCCTGGATCCCTATTGCTAAAGAGGGGAGAAGCTGCTTTCCATAGTATTCTATATGAGTCTCACAAATATAGAATAATCTCCCTTAGCTGCAGTACAGCTAGGATACCCTTCTGCCCACAGAAACGAGTCAATGCTGCGATTGAGGGTCAAACAAGAACTCAGGACTGGGATGCCCAGCCTGCTTTTTATTAAGGTTACATGCACACAGGGCACTCCCAGGGGGAGAGGGGGGAAGCACAAAATCCCCCATCACACATTTAGATAGAGAGCACTGTCCTTTGACAGGCCACAATAGGATTACAGTACTTAAGATAACAAGTTTACAAGTTCATCTTATCAATTAGCAGTCTGGCTCCAGAGGTGATTAGACAATGAGATTGGTTATCACTAAACTTAGAGCTGAGGCCAGCAAACGTGTATTTAGGCAATAGTTTCTAAAAGCTGAAAAAAAAAAGTTAACTCTTTATGAAATGATACTTGTTACGGTTTTCTTGGAGCCCTTCTTAGGCGCTGGCTTGCTGGTTCAGGCATTGCTGCTGGGAAATAAGCTCTTCACAACAAAATAACTAATGCTTCTGTAACAGTGCTCCCTTTCTGTGGAACACTCTGGCAGACACGGTCTGACCCCTTTTCGGGGCAGACTAAGGCTGTCCAGACCGCTGGTTATGCGGGGCTGAGGTCGGTTTGTCTGGACAACCCGTCGGCGTTGCCATTCTGTTTCCCAGGTCTGTAAGTAATGGTGAAATTGAAGGGTTGCAACGATAAGCTCCAACGTAATAGCCTGCCGTTATCTCCAGAGACCCGGTTCAGCCACACCAACGGGTTATGGTCGGTGACCAGAGTGAACTCCTGACCATATAAATAGGGAGTCAATTTCTTTAATGCCCACACCAAAGCCAAACACTCCTTTTCGACCGCTGCATAGCTGACTTCGCGGGGCAGGAGCTTCCGGCTGATGTAGGCAACTGGATGCTCCCCTCCATCTTCGCCTACTTGGCTGAGGACGGCTCCCAGCCCGAACATGGAAGCATCTGTATGGACGACAAAACGTTTGTTAAGGGCTGGGGCCGCCAAGACAGGAGCGTTAATTAGAGCATTTTTGAGAGCCTAGAAAGCCGTTTCACAGTGGGGAGACCACAGGACCTGTCGAGGTAAGTTCTTCTTGGTCAAGTCAGTCAGGGGTTTGGCAAGTGTGCTGTAGTCTGGTACGAACCGTCTATAGTACCCTGCCGTGCCCAGGAAGGCTAGGACCTGAGTCTTAGTGATGGGGGTGGGCCAATTGGCCGGCTCTGGTCGCTGCTTTCCACACCCCACCCGGTGACCCAGGTACTGTACCTCGGCCATCCCAAAGTGGCATTTTTCTGGCTTCAGAGTCAGGCCAGCAGCCCGGATCTGATCCAGAACCATTCCCACATGAGCTAAGTGGTCCTCCCAGGACTCACTGTGGATCGCTATGTCGTCCAGGTAGGCGCAAGCAAAACTCTGGAAGCCATCCAGGAGCCTATCCACCAAGCGCTGGAATGTAGCTGGGGCATTCTTCATCCCAAACGGCATTACCCTAAACTGATATAAGCCGAAAGGGGTGACGAATGCCGACTTGGGGATAGCCTCCGGGGCCAGGGAAAACCTTTGCAGAGGTCAATAGTGGTCAGGTAATTTCCCCTGGCTATACGATCGAGTAGCTCGTCTACCCTGGGCATAGGGTAAGCGTCCGTCACGGTATTTTCATTGAGCCTCCGATAGTCTACGCAGAACCGGGTGGTCCCATCTTTCTTGGGCACCAAGACAACTGGGGAGGCCCAGGGACTATCGGAGGGCTCAATTACCCTGAGCTGGAGCATCTCATCGATCTCCTTCTTCATTCCTTTCCTAACTGCTTCGGGGATTCGGTACGGAGCCTGGCGCAAGGGAGCTTGTCCCGGAGTATCTACCTGGTGGGTGGTTAAAGTAGTGTACCCTGGCTTCGGGGAGAAGGTGAGGTGTTTGGACTGGAGTAGTTGGTTGAGCTGCTCCCTTTCAGTGGGGCTAAGTCGGTCCCCTATCTGAACCTGCGCCACTATACCTGTGGGAAGACTCTTTTCTAATAGGTCTGGAATGGGTAAACTGTCGGGGTCTTCCTGAGGGGAACAACATACGGCCGTCACGTTCTCTGGTCGCTCAAAATATTCCTTGAGCATGTTTACATGGAATGTCTTTCTAAGATTGTTGTCATGGCAGCTAGCTATCACATAAGTGGTGTCTCCCCTTTTCTCTACGATCTGGTAGGGACCCTGCCAGGACGCCTGCAATTTGTCTGTCTTCACCGGCTTAAGTACTAACACCTTTTGTCCTATGGTGAAGATTCTCTTTCGGGCCCCCCGATCGTACCATACTTTCTGTCTTCTCTGGGCCAACTGGAGATTAGCCCGCACGGATTTGGCTAATTGCTCCATTCGGTCCCTGAGTTCCAGCACGTATGGCACAATGGGGACACCGTCAGCCTCCATCTCTCCCTCCCAGTGCTCCCGGATCAGGTTTAGGGGTCCCCGTACCTTTCTTCCGTAGAGCAACTCGAAGGGAGAGAACCCTGTCGTTTCCTGGGGCACCTCCCGATAAGCAAATAGCAGGTGTGGCAGGAAGCGTTCCCAGTCTCGGTATTCCTGAGTGAACATCTTGAGCATTTGCTTGAGGGTCCCATTGAACCTCTCACACAGCCCGTTCGTCTGGGGGTGGTATGGGGAGCTCAGGAGGGACTTAATTTTGCAAACCTGCCAGAGTTGTTGGGTCAATTCAGCCGTAAATTGGGTGCCTCGGTCGGATAGGATTTCTTTTGGAAATCCTACCCGGGAGAACACCTGTACTAGTGCATTCGCTACCGTATCCGCTTGTATGTTGGATAGGGCGACAGCCTCTGGGTACCTGGTAGCGTAGTCCACTACGGTAAGAATGTAGCGCTTACCGGAGGGACTAGGGGTAGCAAGTGGTCCCACTAGGTCAATAGCAACCCGGCTGAAGGGTTCCTCTACAATGGGCATATTTACTAGATGGGCTTTAGGGTGATCGCCTCGCCTTCCTACTCGTTGACACACATCGCAGGTGTTACAGTAAGTTCTAACATCAGCGTGCACCCCTGGCCAAAAGAACGTGTGAGTAATGCGGTGTAGGGTACGGGTTACGGCTAGGTGGCCTGCTAAGGGGATGTCATGGCC
Source organism: Bombina bombina (assembly GCF_027579735.1). Taxonomy (NCBI): domain Eukaryota; kingdom Metazoa; phylum Chordata; class Amphibia; order Anura; family Bombinatoridae; genus Bombina; species Bombina bombina. The sequence goes on along the minus strand of NC_069506.1, from coordinate 199,141,197 downwards.
TATTTTGAGGATTTCTTGACGGTATTTGTGGGGCACTACCAGCTGTCGCCTACGCTGTCCCCTTTTCTCTGTCCAGCGGTATAGTTTCCCTTTTTCCCATAAGAATGTTTCGTTATCTGCCCCGCCCCCTCTGGTCTCTGCTCGTTCCCGGTACTTTTGTAAGGTCGGGTCAGTCTTAGACTCTGCCTCGAAAGTATCTGGGGTGTCCCAGGGTATGGGGCCTAACCTGTCAGGCAAGGTCGGGGTAGGTCTTACCTGTGTCTCCCTCACTGGTGAGAGCTCTCGCTCCGTCCGGGCTTGGGCCCGTGTAGTCACTGGGTCCGCCTCGTTGTTGCATACTGGAGCATAGGCAGAAGTCATGGGGCCCAAATCGTTACCCAGTAGTACTTCGGCAGGTAAATTATCCATTAGGCCCACGTTCACAGCCCCCTTTCCCACTCCCCAATCAAGATGCACTTTAGCTGTTGGAATTTTGTACAAATTCCCCCCCCGCCACTCTAACGGCCACAGTCTGTCCGGATCGCTTGTGCTCTGGCACCAAATGACTCTGTACCAGCGTGATAGTAGCCCCTGGGTCTCGCAATCCCTCGGTAGATCGCCCCTCGAGCCATACCCTCTGCCGATGGTGCTGGCGGTTATCTGAGGCAGCATATACAGGGTCTGCCTCGTGAAGCGGCCCCACATATCCCTCCATAGGGGCCTCTTGGTTAACACAGAGGGCCCGGGCCGGACGATAGGACCCAGAGGGGTAATTGTAATTCCTGGGTGTCTGGTGCGTATTAAGGGGGCAGCTAGCCATGAAATGCCCTGGTTGCTTGCATCGGTGGCAAGTTGGTCTGGGACGCTCAGAGCTGTTATTGGGTGGTCCTGAGTGTCGGACGGGCCCTGTGGGCACCGGGACTCAGAATTCAGCACGAGGGGGTGCACGGTAAACCTCTCTGGGTTCGACCCGTGCTGGAGCTCGGTAGTTCATGGGTTCGTGAAGACGGGAGTCATAATGTTCATCAGCCAATTTGGCTGCTTCTTCTAAGGTAGAAGGCCGCCTGTCTCACAGCCATTCCTTCCCTTGCTGTTCCATGCCATTATAAAAATGTTCTAAGAGAAACAATTGTAAAATTTCCTCCCCAGTCACCGCTTTACTTCCGCTCAGCCAGTGATTTGCCGCTCTCCGCATTCGGTGCGCCCATTCCATATGGGTATCGTTAGGCTTCTTTTCCGTGGGCCACTCTCTGTTGGGAATCTGGTGCAGGGCACATTGCCTTTCGAAGTCCGCCAAATATTCATCAATCCCTGTCTCGCTCTCTAGGAAGGGTCGAAATGCCGCATAGGGTATCTTGGGCCTCCCAGCATTTTCGACAGGGATGATTACCTGCGGGGCTTCAGCATTGCGGTGTGCGTTCGCTAGGTTGAGTTTGTGGGCTCGAGTCTCTCGTATATCCTCGTCCGCCTCCGCCATCAACTGCTGTACCAATTCCATGGAGGGGTTCGGCCCGTATAATGAGAGCCTTTCCCGAACAATCCTGGTTTTTTCGTCACTAATCGTGGTCGGTGTTTCCGCCATTGTGAAGCTCTGATCCAGTTCGGTCAATTCTGCGATCAGCTCTCTCCTCGGCCGGTTGCTGGCGTACCCCCCTCTGCTTTCAAGTAAATCCTTTAGGGTTGTACGCTTCAATTTTTCGTAAGTGCTCTCCATCCGTTCTGTACCTCTCCTAGGAAATCCAGGAAAATCCCGCCGCTGCCGCCAAATGTTACGGTTACCCTTAGTCTCGCTGAGAGATGGACCGCTTAGTAGCCTGGATCCCTATTGCTAAAGAGGGGAGAAGCTGCTTTCCATAGTATTCTATATGAGTCTCGCAAATATAGAATAATCTCCCTTAGCTGCAGTACAGCTAGGATACCCTTCTGCCCACAGAAACGAGTCAACGCTGCGATTGAGGGTCAAACAAGAACTCAGGACTGGGATGCCCAGCCTGCTTTTTATTAAGGTTACATGCACACAAGGCACTCCCAGGGGGAGAGGGGGGGAAGCACAAAATCCCCCATCACACATTTAGATAGAGAGCACTGTCCTTTGACAGGCCACAATAGGATTACAGTACTTAAGATAACAAGTTTACAAGTTCATCTTATCAATTAGCAGTCTGGCTCCAGAGGTGATTAGACAATGGGATTGGTTATCACTAAACTTAGAGCTGAGGCCAGCAAACGTGTATTTAGGCAATAGTTTCTAAAAGCTGAAAAAAAAAAGTTAACTCTTTATGAAATGATACTTGTTACGGTTTTCTTGGAGCCCTTCTTAGGCGCTGGCTTGCTGGTTCAGGCATTGCTGCTGGGAAATAAGCTCTTCACAACAAAATAACTAATGCTTCTGTAACAGAGGTACATTGAAAAGTATTTTAAACATAAAGCTAGTCCACTCCAGAACAGCAATGCACCACTGTGACCTAGCTAAACACATGTTGTGTAAGCAATTGACAATTGGCATATGAGGTTAGCCACCAATTTCTAGCTAGGTCTCAGTAGTGCATTGCTGCTAATGAGCTGACCTAGGTATCCTTTTCAACAAAGGATAGCAAGACAACAAAGTAAATTTGATAATAGAAGTAAATATTAAATTATCTTAAAAATGCATGTTCTATCTGAGCCATGAAAGTTTAAATTTGTCTTCCATAAATGTTAAGTATGGAGTTGGGTGGATGCAGCAATTATTTAGCATTTTTTCATTTTGATTTGGAAATCTTTTACACTAAACATTTTTTTTTTATTTAATTAGAAAATGTGTATCTTTCGCTTGGCAAATTCATTGTTTTTATCAAGTTTTGGGTATATACAATTTAATAATTGTAGCCAAGGTGTTTAAGGTTTAGGGGCCGATTTATTAAATGGCGGGTGGACATGATTTGCTGTAGTGAATCATCTCTACCCGACATTGATAAATGCCGACAGCATACGTATTTTTTGCACATGCATTTCTTGTAAAATGCTTGCGTAACACCGCCCCTGCACATTCGCGGCCAATTGGCAGCTAGCAGGGGTGTCAATCATCCCGATCGGATCTGATAGGGATGATTGCAGTCTTCCACCTAAGTGGTGGCGGATAAATTAAGGAGCAGTGGTCTTATGACTGCTGCTACTTAACTTAACTCTTCTGCCTGTGTGTAGGGAGAACGACACTGCACACTCCCACAGACTCCTCTCTGCGTGTTTCCCCTCCCCCACAGCAATCGGAGACCTGTGAATTGTAACAGGTCTCTGAAAGGGGGAGGGTTGTGCAGATCGTATCTCCCTCTTGTCAACCCCACGCAGAGAACTTATAGAAAGCATGCAGTTCTTCACTTGCCCTGGTCAAAGTATAAGTAAATGCTACTGTAGGGGGCTATTTAAAATGTCCGGTTTTTCAATAAAAAAATTACCGGGCAGCTGGTTGAAAAAAGGGACTGTCCGGTCAAATACCGGACACCTGGCAAACCTAGATACCAGGACTAGCATCTTGATTAGCTGTTTAAAGTCCTTTGTGTTGATGTGGCTACTGAGGACATTTTGAGGTAAAATATCTTCCTTTTTTTACATAGAGATGTTTAGGTGATATTTTTTTCCAGTCAGCTTTTTACAGCTATGTTGCATCACTTTCAAGTGCCTCAATATTTGGGAATTATGTCCCTTTAATACATACTTGCTATTTGTTTAATTAAAATCTTTTGTTTATTTTGATGTAATAAACATTATTTTTTTAAGCATCTATATTTTTAAAGAGTGAATCTCCTGTGTTGTCTTGCTAATTTGAATTCATTTGATACATGTAGGGTATGCACCATAAAAGATTAACTCAAATGAGAATACTTTATGTTCTGACATTATTTATGTATACATATTTTTTTGTCTCTACCTATTTGTATTAGTGTCATGCTTATGCACATTATTTCATCCTCATATGCTGAAAGTGAAGAGAAGACAAGATGGGCAAAAACTGCTGAAGCTGTTTGCAATAGTTCTGCAGTCAATGAATATTGAGCAGTTTAATGATTTTGAGCCAAGCCCTTGAGAAAGTGCAAGAACTGTATTCTCTTCATTCTCCCTTTGCATTCTGCGGTAAAGAAAGCTTACGTCAAAGATGAGCCAGGTAATGATTCATATCTAAGAACACAATGGCCCCCATGACAATCCTTTAGATGTGACGTGCAAAAACATTGTTTGCATGGTCACTGATTTCAAAGCCATTCCAATCCACCAGAAGAGCTGCCGTTTTAAACTAGCAAATCTGCCTAAATTATTTATGTGATATAAATGTGACATTTAGTTTAAGGGAAACATTATTCAATTTTTTTTACAGTGTATATGGAAGTACAGCAGTTACGCGTGTTTAAAATAATTTTTCAAAAACAATGTTAAAGGAACAGTCTAGTCCAAAAAAAACTTTCATTATTCAGATAGGGCATGTAATTTTAAACAACGTTCCAATGTACTTTTATCAACACATTTGCTTTGTTCTTTTGGTATTCTTAGTTGAAAGAAAAACCTAGTTAGGTTCATATGTTAATTACCTAAACCTTGAAGTCTGTCTCTTATCTGAATGCATTTTGACAGTTTTTCACCACTAGAGGGTGTTAGCTCATGTGTGTCATATAGATAACATTGTGCTCACGCACGTGGAGTTACCTAGGAGTCAGCACTGATTGGATAAAATGCAAGTCTGTCAAAAGAACTGAAATAAGCGGGCAGTTTGCAGAGGCTTAGATACAAGTTAATCACAGAGGTAAAAAGTATATTAATATAACTTTGTTGGTTATGCAAAACTAGGGAATGGGTAATAAAGGGATTATCTATCTTTTAAAACAATAACAAATCTGGTGTAGACTGCCCCTTTAAGTAAAGACAGTTTACATTTAAAATTCAACTTACAGGGGGGGGCATGTCTAGGCAGTGACCAGCATGGCCACAAAAATTAAAACTTGGTTAAGAAAACGGCCGGCTATCTCCAGAACTACACAGCATCCACAATAGAGCCATGTAGATCTGGAACCCATGACTCTTGCAGTGTCCGAACTGCTAATATTTACTGCATCTATGGCTTACAAGCTTTGTTTTGGACTGCCGAAAGCTGAGATGATGGCCTAACCTGAAGATCTTGGGACCCATCCCCCTGTAAACCGGGGGCAAGCAGCAATACATCATCTGCTATAACACACTACAGGCTAGAACTTTGACAACACTTGCTTCCCATTATAATATGGAGTTAGCTATATCTCTCTTACAAGATTTGAGCTCCCGCCAAGACCAGCACCATGAGGTATGTGTAGACATACTGAAAACAACAGCGAATTTACCCTCTGTTTTGACTCCTTCTGACGACAGCACGGATGTCCTGCTTGTCTGCTGCAATGCTGTAGGGCCCCAGCGTAGGTCTCCAGATGAGTCAGGTACACCACAACCACTCAACGATGAATGGGATGAGACAGAGAGTAATGAGTCTCGAGTGCAGAAAAGAGGGTCAGAGACAGAGGTTATCCTACACAACTTTATCACAGATTCTATAGCTCTGGAAGAATCCTGGAACAATATAGATACGCAAAAAAACAGGAACCTATCTTACACACATCAACGGCCATTGCAGAGGTATTATTCACAAGATTCCACTGTACAGCTGCACAGAGGTATTGGCTCTGGATGGCCGAGAACTTGTGATCACATCCTACATTTATTAGGGAAATCCAACATTGAAGCTAGTCAGGATGTCTTGTCATACTTCACACCTCATATGAGAACCAGAGTGGGGTGATTAACAAGTGTCTTTGGAGCAGTGACCATGCAGATTCAGTTTATACTGACTCGGAAGGCATGCTGTTCTATCCTCAATACTAAGACTCCTTCTTGTGACTTTCTGTACATAGCATAAACCCTAGATTAATGATACCCTAGATGATGACCTAAAGGCCAGAAGAGAGTGGACTCATAATATACTAGACATTGTAAATCTAGTTTTAAACTCTTAAATTTCAGAAGACTCAGACTCAGCTTTAACTAAACGTTATTAGTACACAAAATTTACTTAAAGGAGCCATGTTTTTTGCCATTTAGTTTAACAGATGGGTTTGTTTGTTCTTTAGTTCCCTTGCTCCAGTAAATGTGTTTACAAGGTGTAGAAGAGGTACTTTTGTTTCACAATGCAATTTGAAGTTCTAATTTATATACAACACCATTCTATATAGCTTTGTCATTATGAGATAGATGACAATATCCTAGAGCAGGGGTGGGCAAGACGTGGACTGCAGTCCACCAGTGGACCGGGGGTGACTTTGGAGGTGACCGCCTGGATTTTCAAGCCGACTGGCTCTCTACCTGCGAAGCTGTCCTCTGCAATCATTATACATTTTAACCGTGCAGGGAGTTATTACTGTACACATGTAATGAAGACTATAACCAGGTTAGGTGAGTAATGGCTTCAGCATTTATTTTAGTGACACCTCAGTGAGTACCGCACGGGGACTGACAAGAAGTCACTCATAAAATTAGCGTATTTATCGCATTTGCAACGTCACAGCCTCTGACCACGCCCCGTGCATGCAGCTTCGCTAATAATTCCGCCCTTTAACCGTCTCTGGAAACTCCTTCATTCATTCATAACCCTCTATTGCTGCTACGGGCTGATTGGCTGCCCACTCGAGCTTACACCCAGCAGCGCCCATGGAAGCGAAAGGAGCCGGTAGTCAGTGCAACACTGGATTAGGGGAGGACGGAAATTCACAGAGGAATGAGTAGCCTGCAGAGGGGTAAGCGGAATGAGTGTGGTAGCTTGCATAAAAGTAAGCGGAACATATACCATGGATTGTTCTTAAGTTAGAGGAGCTCTGGGAGGCAAAGGGTTACGGCAGGAGTGTGCGTGGACACTGACTTGGAATCTGAGGAGTATTTGGTCTGACAGTGCTTGAATCTGACAGTGCTGTATAGCAGATGGACATAAGCAGATTCTATGTAAAGTTGAATCTACTTATGTTCGTCTGCTATACAGCACTGTCAGATTTACACTGTAAGACCACACACTCCTCAGATAGAATTCCAAGTCAGTGTCCACACCCACTCCCGGTTTAGCTCCTTGTTCACTGCTGGTATTGTAGGTGAGACATAAAAGACCACAATGTTTGTAATAGTTTTGTGCCTTAACCTCTCCTCAATTTTTGGCAAAGTGTCACAGTGCTCAAAATTTATGATAAGAGTTTTAATAAGACAGAGTATTGATGTAATGTCGAGTTAAGGGAAGCATGAAAGGAAAGGGAGGGACTGAAGGCTGCTACAAGTGAAGTGAATGGATTGCAAAATGAATGACATATAAGCTGACCAATGATGGGGAATCATGTGATGCAGAAAAAAACTAAGTAAAACTTTGCTTTGAGTGACAGAGTGGATCAGATGAGAGCCGGAATGGTGGTTGTTTAGTGACTCTGCACATAACGAGTGCCCTAATTGAGTTGTGCTGTACTATTCTTTGTGTTTTTTGAATAAATACATTATTGTCATTATTATTATCAAGACTGGTGTGTTTTTTTTTAGTTAGGTGATCACGTCACTTGGAAAAAAAATTTGAGGTAGCCCTTGCCTTACAAAAGTCTGCCCACCCCTGTCCTACAGGGTGAGCTATCTTTTTTTTTTTTTTTTAATAGCTTTTTATTAACCATAACAGAATGCAATTCCATACCTTTTAAATTCACAGAGGCAGGACAGTAAAACAAAAAGAAAAAACATATCACACAATGGTTCCAAAGAAAGTTATACAGTCAGGTCCTGCATTATCGTTAGTTACAACTTTCAATAAACATTTATATGAGGAGAAAAAAAAAAAAAAGATAAACAAGCAAATACTATTATCAATAAACTTACAAGAAACTTGCATTGACTTGCATTAGCTTGCATTCTGTATGGTATTTTCCTTGATATATAAAACTATAACACACAAAAAAAAAAAAAAAAGAGAAAAAGGAAAAGAAGCAAAGGAAAAAAAAAAAAAAAAAAAAGGAAAAAAACAAACAACCAAAAACGAGCCTCCACACCCCTCTAAGCCTCCCATCATCCCCACTTCTATTCTTAACATTAATCAGGGAATTCGCCGTTTGCTATGGCGGTTTCCAAATAGATAGAGCCCTTAAATGGAGAAATTATTTGTTTTTGTATTTCTGTAGGGAAGCTATAGATTATACTTTTCCATTTATAGAAAAATTGTTTAATTCTATGCTCTGAGTCTATTGATGTATCCAATTGTTCTAAAATTAATTGGTTTTTGAGTTTTTGTATAAATTCTTTCAGACTTGGAACTTGGTGCGATTTCCAATGTTTCAAAATCAGTAATCTACCCGTAATGATTAGGGTATTTAATTGGCGAATATTTTTATATTCTAACTCCTCCTGGTTTATTAGAAAGAAGATACTCTTATCATTAAATTGTATCTTGCTTTGATTTATTTTGCTAGCCCAAGTTGTTACTTTAAACCAGAATTTTTTAATTTTTGTACAACTCCAAAAACAGTGATCTAAGTCAGCGTTAATAGTTTTACATTTGTGACAACGTGCCAATGTTTTGTCCCATCTAGCCTTTACTTGAGGTGTAATATAGATGCGATTTATAATTTTTGTGTGTGATTCTCTCCACGAGGAAGAAATTGTTGCTCTGTCTACCAGATTAAAGCTAGTCTGTATTTTTTCAGTTGAAACTTGCCAGCTGTCTGCTATTCTTTCAATATTACGCTGTCCATACGTACTATTAATTATTTTGTAGATGGTTGAAATACTATACTTCCCTGCCCTAAAGAGAAAAATGGCCGGATCCATTTTATCCCATGTCTCTACCATTATGTTTGTCTGTAGTGTTCCCTGGAGATAGTGTCTTATTTGCAGGTATGCGTAAAATTCTTTGCTTGATAACTCAAATTCCTGTTGTATTTGAGAAAAAGACTTACAGATCTCTAAGTCATCCTCTATCAGTTGATTTACCTTAATTAGTCCTTTCGCTGCCCAGTTTTTAAAAATTTTAGATTCTATTCCCGGTATAAAGTTAGGGTTTCCTTGAATAGGAAGATGTTTTGAGTAGGTTACAGATATATTTAGTTGTATAAGAATCTTTTGCCATACCTTAATTACCATTTGTATGGCCGGGAACTGTTTAATTTTATGAGGACATTTGTCGATAGTAGTATGCAACAGAGCGCAGAGAGAGTATGGGGCTACCAAAATCTCTTCCAGAGGTGAAACCGAATAATGGTCAGTCTTTGCTAGCCAATCCAATGCAATCTTCGCGATACAGGCTAAGTTATAAGTCTCAATATCTGGTAAAGCACAGCCCCCGTCTCTTCTAGAAAAGGAGAGTTTTTTAAGTGATATAGCCCGTCTTTTCTTGGCCCACAAAAATTGAGTACACGCTTGTTTATATAATTTAAGATCCGTTTTTTTAATCAAGATAGGTAGGTTTTGCATTAAGTATAGCAATTTGGGAAACAGCAACATTTTAATTAGGTTGATTTTACCGGTCAGGGTGCGTTTAAATTTTGCCCATTTTTCCATGTCATGTTTTATTTTAAGAAAGATTGGTGGGTAATTGAGATCATACCAATCTTTAAAATTAATCGAAAGTCTAATACCAAGGTAGGTAAAAAAGACTTTTGCTTCCTTAAAAGGAGGAGATTGCACTGAATTCTTATTTTTACATAGCCAGAAGATTTCTGACTTTAAGGAGTTGATTTTGTAGCCAGAAAATGTGCCAAAATCTTGTAATATTTTATGTAAAATTGGTATAGATTTTTTTGTATTGGCGGTTAGAACTAATAAGTCGTCAGCATATAGTAATGTCGTTACCCGCCTTTTACCTATCTTGATCCCTTCCAGGTCTTTTCTCAGTGTTATAGCGAGGGGTTCTAATGCCAGGTTAAACAAATAGGGAGACAGTGGGCATCCTTGTCTAACCCCTTTGTATATAGGAAAATATTTTGAGAGAGTATCGTTTATTATGACGGCAGCAGTAGCTGACTTATATATTAGGGAGGTAAATTGGAGAAAAGGGCCCTCGACTCCATACTTTTTAAGTGATGTAAAAAGATGATCCCATATAATGGAGTCGAAGGCCTTCTCTGCATCAATTGTTATTAATGCTGCGTCTGGTCCTGATAATCCATCGCCCGTATCTATTTTTTTTAAAAAAAGATTAAGTATTAGCTCCAATTTATGTAAATTACGTGTACAGCTTCTGCCCGGCATAAAACCTACTTGGTCTTTATGTATTAATGATCCGATTAATTGCTTAAATCTGTGAGCTATTATAGACATCAATAATTTATAATCACTGTTTAATAGTGATATCGGTCTATATGACCCTACATCTTCTTGATTTTTATTTTTTTTCAAGATCAACACTATTAATGATGCCGCAAAATATTTAGAACACACCATATTTTCAATGAACTATTGGTTAAACAAGGAAGTTAGTAAGGGTGTTATGTCTTCAGAGAGAATTTTGTATAGTTCTGCTGGGATCTGGTCTGGACCCGCGGCTTTGTTAACTGCTAATTTTTTAATTGCATTGGTGACTTCCAAGGCTGTGATAGGGGAGTTTAATTCATCTAACCTTATTCGCTCTAACCTTGGCAGTTGTAATTTGCTCCAAAAATTATTTTTGGTTTGTGTATTGACTGGTGTCTCCGCATAGACCTCCTGGAAATATAGAGATATAAAGTTTTGGATTTCTTTAATATTAGTAATTCGCCCAGATGGGGTCTTAATAGAGCCAATAGTATCCCTCTTTTTTTTAGATTTGGTTATATTAGCTAGGAATTTTCCAGCTTTTCCGCCATGCCTATAAAAAAAGAGCCTTTTTTTAAGCTCATCTTGCGCATTTTTCTGCGTTAAAAATATTTCTCTTTCTTTTTTAGTTTTTTGATAGGTTTCCCATTGTTTTCTGAGGGGGTTGCTAATATATAGGTTGTATGTATTACGTAGACGTGAAGCCAGTTCAATATCTCTAGCCATAAATTTCCGTTTTTGTCCTACCAAGTAGGCTTTAATTTCACCTCTTATCACAGCCTTAAAGGTCTCCCATACAATTTCCAGTTTTATTCCTGGAGTTGCGTTGATCTGCATAAAATCTGTCCATTTAATTCTTAACCATGTCTTGAATTGTGTGTTTGACATTAGATACCTAGGGAAAAAAAAACCTACCTAAATTACTTTCTTGTGCATTTTTTAATTTAAGATTAAGTGTGATAATTGCATGATCCGATAAAACTATTTCTTGTATCTCAGCCTTCATTTCTAGACTTAATAATTTCTCGCTTACCAGGAAATAGTCTATCCTAGCCATCGTACAGTGTGCGTGTGACTCGCATGTATATTTCCGCAAATCTGGGTTTTGCACCCGCCAAATATCTTTAATATTTAATGGATTACAAAAGTTCTTAAATAATTTAACTTCCTGCTTGCTATTCCTGTTTAGTGATGGTTTGAGCCTGTCCAGACTGGGGTATTTGACAAAGTTAAGATCCCCCGCTATAATTAAATTTTCTGTGGAGCTAGATAGTAACTTGGTCTGCAAATTTGCCCAGAATGATTTGTCCACTTTATTAGGGCCATAAATATTACACAATGTAATCTTTATCCCTGAGATTTCAAGCTGTATTATCAAGAATCTTTCTTCTAAATCTAACTCCTTTCTTAAGATTTTGTACTGTAATTTTTTGTGGAACAAAACTGCTACTCCCTTTTTCCTACTGGCACATGGTGTGCCCACTACTTCTCCCACCCAATCGCACCTTAGTTTATGCAATTCAACCTCTTTCAGGTGCGTTTCCTGAATAAATGCTACGTCTATTTTATGCCTTTTTAGCTGGGCTAATATTTTTTTGCGTTTTATAGGTGACGAGATTCCCCCTACGTTCCACGAGGCAAAATTAACTGAATTACACATTTATATATAATAATTGGATCGCCCCTTTATACAAGAAACTAGACAGATCTTTCATAGTTAACTCTATAAGTAGCTAGAAGCAGGTGGGTGATGGGGGAGGGGAGGGGTGAGAGGGGAAGAAAAAGAAGAGAAGAGAGGAGAAGAAAAGAAAAAAAAAATAGGGTGAGCTATCTTATCCATTTTTTTTTCAATTAAATAATTTTTATTGTTTTCCAAACAAGATTACAAAAATACAGCGGCACAATTGTACAGATACCAACATCAACCATAAACAAATCATTAATACCAACATCAACATCAAGACCCTTTTATACAATTTAGTGATTCCTTTCTCAGAGAGTTTTTCAGTAGCACAGATGCTTTCAGAATCCTGATATGTTTTAGCCTACAATCATTATACATCCAACATAATAAACTTGATTGAACACTTAATCCTTATAATGAATCTATATATCTTGTTCCCAGATAAATATAACATCAGCAATAAAGTGTTGTTTACCAATAAACGTGTAGTGTATTCTTTCTAATTCAAGCACATGGTTTACCTCCCTAACCCACATAGAGTATGTGGGGATAACCACTTTCTTCCAGAACCAGGGTATCAAGCATCTGGCACAGTTAAGCATACAATGGAGTAGTTTCCTCCTATAAATACAAGTGACATTTGGGATATCGTTCAGAAGAACCATAGTTGGGGTGAATTCAATGGGACTCCCTAAAGTCACAGCAACATGTTTATTTATACTGTCCCAGTATGTTAGGAGAAGGGGACAAAACCACCAGATGTGGGAAAGGGTGCCCGTATCTCCACAATGAGGAGGAGCTGGGGAAGATACTATGTAGGTGGAGAGGGGTTAAATACCATCTTGAAAGTAATTTAAAGTTTGTTTCTGCTAAGATTAAAGATACAGATGATTTTTTGGTTTCTATGAAAATGTGGTGCCACTGAGTGTCAGTTAACTCAATATTCAGCTCTTTTTCCCATTTTATAATAAATGCAGGTCTCCTATAAGGAAAAGACCCTCTATCTTATCCATTTTAATTACGATTTTTTACCATGCTGCATAGGCTGTCTACCATTCATAAACTTGAAGGGACTTATAGCTTAATCTATATGATCTACAATGACATACATAACTAATATTTGCATCCTAGATACGACAGGGAAATGACCCCTCAGATATCCTTACACAAACACTGGGATACCATAAAGCTCTGTAATCTAGAATGTCAGATGCCTTATATGCGTTGTAATATGTCCCCAACTAAGCTCATTTAAAGTATAATAATCACACTCTCCAGTATGTATGCTATGATGACTGGTTCATGTATGGTCACAATGCTTCATTGATTTCCTCCAGTACATATGTTATTTACATATAGACCTTGAAATTGTCTTTGCTTGACAAAGGAGTGTTTTTTTTTTCTTTCTTTCTTTATATGTCTGGACAGCCGTAGTATGCTGGTCACCTAGCACAACTAACCTAATGAATCTCGCACTGGCTACTCAGTACCTATATGCAGTTCTGTCTAGAGTTCACCAATCTTCTAGAATAGAAAGTATATAGCTTAGTGATAGCTCTTTCCCACTATAGAGCTCATTATTGTTCCAAAACAACTCCACAGATTTAAAGTTATGATATTTTGAAGTTCCATAATCCAAAGTTTCAAAATTATTCAAGTGTATAGAAGTAAGGCCTCAGACTGTATAAATAAGCTCACACCCTGTTAGTACTCCACTTAGATCTGAAAATATCATTAAGGTTTTCTACACTAATATATTATTATAATAGTGCTAATATTATACTCCGTTCTAAGGTCCAAGAGTGACCGCTACAATTGCTAATCTCCCTCACTTTTGTATTTCGAGATCAGTAAGGTCCAAGAGTGGTCTTATAAGAATCATGGGGAGCATATATGTTAATATATAAAAAGGAGGTTTCATTTTGTTATATCCAGCTCTATTGTCTGGTTTATACATGTGTTAACTTTCTTGTGTTGTATATGCAGGATATTTTTATTATATATTTCAACCAGTCGAGAGACTGTCACTGTTATAATCACACATACATTACCATAGTAGGTTATGATTATAGAATGTAATCCAGTGATGATTCTGTATTCTGTTTCCCACACACTCTTGAGTGACTACTAGACCATCAAGATGAAGTAGATATGTCAACCTGCATTTTCTGTATATGGATATATTTCTTATACTGTATTTTATAAAAACCTCAATAAAAAATTTAATGGAAAAAAAAAATTCAACAGGCAGTGTCTAGGTATCTTTTGCTCGCTGGCTGTTTGAAAGAATTCCCAAAGGAAAAAAACCCCATGATTTAGGCAGCACAGGAATATGTTTTTTAATCCTTCAAAGCGCTTCATTTTTAAATATACACATTTTTAGCTAAATGTATCTTTACACATCAAAAAAAAAAGTAAGAAACAGGCTAACACTGGCCTAGATTTAGAGTTGGGCGGTAGCCGTGAAAACCAGCGTTAGAGGCTCCTAACGCTGGTTTTTAACGCCCTCTGGTATTTGTAGTCAGTCATTAAAGGGTCTAATGCTCACTTTCCAGCCGCGACTTTTCCATACCGCAGATCCCCTTACGTCAATTGCGTATCCTATCTTTTCAATGGGATCTTTCTGACGCCGGTATTTAGAGTCGTGTCTGGAGTGAGCGTTAGAAATCTAACGACAAAACTCCAGCCGCAGAAAAAAGTCAGTAGTTAAGAGCTTTCTGGGCTAACGCCGGTTCATAAAGCTCTTAACTACTGTGCTCTAAAGTACACTAACACCCATAAACTACCTATGTACCCCTAAACCGAGGTCCCCCCACATCGCCGCCACTCTATTAAAATTTTTTAACCCCTAATCTGCCGTCCACCACCTACATTATCCTTATGTACCCCTAATCTGCTGCCCCTAACACCGCCGACCCCTATATTATATTTATTAACCCCTAATCTGCCGCCCCTTCTATCGCTGACCCCTGCATATTATTATTAACCCCTAATCTGCCGCTCCGTACACCGCCGCTACTTACATTATCCCTATGTACCCCTAATCTGCCCTCCCTAACATCGCCGACACCTAACTTCAAACATTAACCCCTAATCTGCCGACCGGAGCTCACCGCTATTCTAATAAATTTTTTAACCCCTAAAGCTAAGTCTAACCATAACACTAACACCCCCCTAAGTTAAATATAATTTAAATCTAACGAAATAAATTAACTCTTATTATATAAATTATTCCTATTTAAAGCTTCAGCCAATCAGATTGAGCTCGCATTCTATTGGCTGATCGGAACAGCCAATAGAATGCGAGCTCAATCTGATTGGCTGATTGGATCAGCCAATCGGATTGAACTTGATTCTGATTGGCTGATTCCATCAGCCAATCAGAATTTTCCTACCTTAATTCCGATTGGCTGATAGAATCCTATTAGCCAATCGGAATTCGAGGGACGCCATCTTGGATGACATCCCTTAAAGGAACCGTCATTCATCGGGAAGTCGTCGGTGAAGATGGATGTTCCGCGTCGGCGGGATGAACATGGATCCGGAAGAAAGAAGATTGAAGATGCCGCTTGATAGAAGACTTCAGCCGGATCATGGACCTCTTCAGCTCCCGCTTGGATGAAGACTTCAGCCGGATCATGGACCTCTTCAGCTCCCGCTTGGATGAAGACTTCAGTCGGATCATGGACATCTTTAGCCCTCCGCTTGGGCTTGGATCAAGACATCAGAGAAGCTCTTCTGGATCGATCGGTGAACCCGGCGTGGTGAATATAAGGTAGGAAGATCTTCAGGGGCTTAGTGTTAGGTTATTTAAGGGGGGTTTGGGTTAGATTAGGGGTATGTGGGTGGTGGGTTGTAATGTTGGGGGGGGGGTATTGTATGTTTTTTTTACAGGCAAAAGAGCTGAATTTTTTGGGGCATGCCCCGCAAAGGGCCCTTTTAAGGGCTGGTAAGGTAAAAGAGCTTTGAACTTTTGTAATTTAGAATAGGGTAGGGCATTTTTTTATTTTGGGGGTCTTTGTTATTTTATTAGGGGGCTTAGAGTAGGTGTAATTAGTTTAAAATTGTTGTAATTTTTTTCTAATGTTTGTAAATATTTTTTTATTTTTTGTAACTTAGTTCTTTTTTATTTTTTGTACTTTAGTTAGTTTATTTAATTGTATTTATTTGTAGGAATTGTATTTAATTTATTTATTGATAGTGTAGTGTTAGGTTTAATTGTAATTTGTAATTATTTTAACTAGGTAACTATTAAATAGTTATTAACTATTTAATAGCTATTGTACATGGTTAAAATAATTACAAAGTTGCCTGTAAAATAAATATTAATCCTAAAATAGCTACAATGTAATTATAATTTATATTGTAGCTATATTAGGGTTTATTTTACAGGTAAGTATTTAGCTTTAAATAGGAATAAGTTATTTAATAAGAGTTAATTTATTTCGTTAGAATAAAATTATATTTAACTTAGGGGGGTGTTAGGGTTAGGGTTAGAATTAGCTTTAGGTGTTAAAAAATTTATTAGAGTAGCAGTGAGCTCCGATCGGCAGATTAGGGGTTAATACTTGAAGTTAGGTGTCGGCAATGTTAGGGAGGGCAGATTAGGGGTTAATACTATTTATTATAGGGTTATTGAGGCGGGAGTGAGGCGGATTAGGGGTTAATACATTTATTATAGTAGCGTTCAGGTCCGGTCAGCAGATTAGGGGTTAATAAGTGTAGTTAGGTGGAGGCGATGTTGGGGGCGGCAGATTAGGGGTTAATAAATATAATATAGGGGTCAGCGGTGTTAGGGGCAGCAGATTAGGGGTACATAGGGATAATGTAAGTAGCGGCGGTTTACGGAGCGGCAGATTAGGGGTTAAAAAAATATGCAGGTGTCAGCGATAGCGGCATAATAGGGGTTAATAAGTGTAAGGTTAGGGGTGTTTAGACTCGGGGTACATGTTAGGGTGTTAGGTGCAGACGTAGGAAGTGTTTCCCCATAGGAAACAATGGGGCTGCGTTAGGAGCTGAACGCGGCTTTTTTGCAGGTGTTAGGTTTTTTTTCAGCTCAAACAGCCCCATTGTTTCCTATGGGGGAATCGTGCACAAGCACGTTTTTGAGGCTGGCTGCGTCCGTAAGCACCACTGGTATATAGAGTTGCAGTGGCTTTAAATTATGCTCTACGCTCCCTTTTTGGAGCCTAACGCACTGAAAACCCAGCCATTCTGTGAACTCTAAATACCAGCGGTATTTAAAAGGTGCGGCCAGAAAAAAGCATGCGTTAGCTACGCGGGTCCTTACCGACAAAACTCTAAATCTAGGCGCTAGACTTTTCACATGGGGTTTCAATGTCCCCCATGGAAACAAAGGATATGAGGCCCAAGTAAGGTTAAATATGGTGGATAACTGAGTCAGTAATGTGTGTTAATGTAGGTTACACAATCTTTCATGAATCATATACAGCAGGCAATTTTAAGCAACTTTCAAATTTACTCCTATTATGGGGTGATGAAACGGTCTGTGAACCGGGAAACGTGTTGTGTTTTAACTTTGTTTTAACAAAACCATAGTTGTTTTTACGACTTTGTAATCATGATACATTATTACTTCAGCCCTCCTTGGGAATCAGGTATTATTGTAAGATCATCTCTTGACATTATTGCCTGGTTTACAATATACCATCACTCACCGATTCCGGACTTTGAAGTACAAGCCATACCGGAGTAGCGAGAGCATAGCTATCTGGGCAGCTATTAAGAGTCCAGAGTGTATTTGTGGCACTTCTCAAGTGCCTTACTTCTAGTAAGTACAACCTGTTGTGTGTGTGATCTATCAACACCACTGATCTTGCACTATTGTGGCACCTTCTTCTTTTTCTTTTCACACTACTACAGAGCCTCGCTTATGTGCCAATAAGCTTTGAAAGGAGTACAGCAGCCTCACGATACCCCACCACTGGGACCCTCCATATTCAAGTCCGAAACGGAATTACGTTTGGAACTCTATGACCTAGATTTGGAGTTTGGCGTTAGCCGTGAAAACCAGCGTTAGAGGCTCCTAACGCTGGTTTTAGGCTACCTCCGGTATTTGGAGTCACTCAAAATAGGGTCTAACGCTCACTTTTCAGCCGCGACTTTTCCATACCGCAGATCCCCTTACGTAAATTGCGTATCCTATCTTTTCAATGGGATCTTTCTAACTCCGGTATTTAGAGTCGTTTCTGAAGTGAGCGTTAGACATCTAACGACAAAACTCCAGCCGCAGGAAAAAAGTCAGTAGTTAAGAGCTTTCTGGGCTAACGCCGGTTTATAAAGCTCTTAACTACTGTACTCTAAACTACACTAACACCCATAAACTACCTATGTACCCCTAAACCGAGGTCCCCCCACATCGCCGCCACTCGATTAAATTTTTTTAACCCCTAATCTACCGACCGCCAACTACGTTATCCTTATGTACCCCTAATCTGCTGCCCCTAACACCGCCGACCCCGTATTATATTTATTAACCCCTAACCTGCCCCCCACAACGTCGCCTCCACCTACCTACACTTATTAACCCCTAATCTGCCGACCGCAAAGCGCCGCCACCTACGTTATCCTTATGTACCCCTAATCTGCTGCCCCTAACACCGCCGACCCCTATATTATATTTATTAACCCCAAATCTGCCCCCCACAAGGTCGCAGCCAGCTACCTGCAATAATTAACCCCTAATCTGCCGACCGCAAAGCGCCGCAACCTACGTTATCCTTATGTACCCCTAATCTGCTGCCCCTAACACCGCCGACCCCTATATTATATTTATTAACCCCTAATCTGCCCCCACAACGTCGCCTCCACCTGCCTACACTTATTAACCCCTAATCTGCCGACCGGAGCTCACCGCTATTCTAATAAATGTATTAACCCCTAAAGCTAAGTCTAACCCTAACACTAACACCCCCTAAGTTAAATATAATTTACATCTAACGAAATTAATTAACTCTTATTAAATAAATTATTCCTATTTAAAGCTAAATACTTACCTGTAAAATAAATCCTAATATAGCTACAATACAAATTATAATTATATTATAGCTATTTTAGGATTAATATTTATTTTACAGGTAACTTTGTATTTATTTTAACCAGGTACAATAGCTATTAAATAGTTAAGAACTATTTAATAGTTACCTAGTTAAAATAATTACAAAATTACCTGTAAAATAAATACTAACCTAAGTTACAATTAAACCTAACACTACACTATCAATAAATTAATTAAATAAACTACCTACAATTACCTACAATTAACCTAACACTACACTATCAATAAATTAATTAAATACAATTCCTACAAATAAATACAATTAAATAAACTAGCTAAAGTACAAAAAATAAAAAAGAACTAAGTTACAAAAAATAAAAAAATATTTACAAACATAAGAAAAATATTACAACAATTTTAAACTAATTACACCTACTCTAAGCCCCCTAATAAAACAACAAAGCCCCCCAAAATAAAAAATGCCCTACCCTATTCTAAATTACTAAAGTTAAAAGCGCTTTTACCTTACCAGCCCTGAACAGGGCCCTTTGCGGGGCATGACCCAAGAAGTTCAGCTCTTTTGCCTGTAAAAAAAAAACATACAATACCCCCCCCACATTACAACCCACCACCCACATACCCCTAATCTAACCCAATCCCCCCTTAAATAAACCTAACACTAAGCCCCTGAAGATCATCCTACCTTGTCTTCACCTCACCAGGTATCACCGATCCGTCCTGGCTCCAAAATCTTCATCCAACCCAAGCGGGGGTTGGCGATCCATCATCCGGTGGCTGAAGAGGTCCAGAAGAGGCTCCAAAGTCTTCATCCTATCCGGGAAGAAGAGGCGATCTGGACCGGCAACCATCTTGATCCAAGCGGCATCTTCTATCTTCATCCGATGACGACCGGCTCCATCCTGAAGACCTCCACCGCGGACCCATCTTCTTCCGGCGACGTCCAACTGAAGAATGACGTTTCCTTTAAGGGACATCATCCAAGATGGCGTCCCTCAAATTCCGATTGGATCAGCTTATCGGATTGAACTTGATTCTGATTGGCTGATTCCATCAGCCAATCAGAATATTCCTACCTTAATTCCGATTGGCTGATAGAATCCTATCAGCCAATCGGAATTTGAGGGACGCCATCTTGGATGACGTCCCTTAAAGGAACTGTCATTCTTCAGTTGGACGTCGCCGGAAGAAGATGGGTCCGCGGTGGAGGTCTTCAGGATGGAGCTGGTCGTCATCGGATGAAGATAGAAGATGCCGCTTGGATCAAGATGGTTGCCCGTCCGGATCGCCTCTTCTTCCCGGATAGGATGAAGACTTTGGAGCCTCTTCTGGACCTCTTCAGCCACCGGATGATGGATCGCCAACCCCCGCTTGGGTTGGATGAAGATTTTGGAGCCAGGACGGATCGGTGATACCTGGTGAGGTGAAGACAAGGTAGGATGATCTTCAGGGGCTTAGTGTTAGGTTTATTTAAGGGGGGTTTTGGTTAGATTAGGGGTATGTGGGTGGTGGGTTGTAATGTTGGGGGGGGGGTATTGTATGGTTTTTTTTTACAGGCAAAAGAGCTGAACTTCTTGGGGCATGCCCCGCAAAGGGCCCTGTTCAGGGCTGGTAAGGTAAAAGAGCTTTTAACTTTAGTAATTTAGAATAGGGTAGGGCATTTTTTATTTTGGGGGGCTTTGTTGTTTTATTAGGGGGCTTAGAGTAGGTGTAATTAGTTTAAAATTGTTGTAATATTTTTCTTATGTTTGTAGATATTTTTTTATTTTTTGTAACTTAGTTCTTTTTTATTTTTTGTACTTTAGTTAGTTTATTTCATTGTAGTTATTTGTAGATATTGTATTTAATTAATGTATTGATAGTGTAGTGTTAGGTTTAATTGTAGGTAATTGTATGTATTTTATTTAATTAATTTAATGATAGAATTGTGTTAGGTTTAATTGTAACTTAGGTTAGGATTTATTTTACAGGTAATTTTGTAATTATTTTAACTAGGTAACTATTAAATAGTTCTTAACTATTTAATAGCTATTGTACCTGGTTAAAATAATTACAAAGTTGCCTGTAAAATAAATATTAATCCTTAAATAGCTACAATGTAATTATAATTTATATTGTAGCTATATTAGGGTTTATTTTACAGGTAAGTATTTAGCTTTAAATAGGAATAATTTATTTAATAAGAGTTAATTAATTTCGTTAGATTAAAATTATATTTAATTTAGGGGGGTGTTAGTGTTAGGGTTAGACTTAGCTTTAGGGGTTAATCCATTTATTAGAATAGCGGTGAGCTCCGGTCGGCAGATTAGGGGTTAATAATTGAAGTTAGGTGTCGGCGATGTTAGGGAGGGCAGATTAGGGGTTAATACTATTTATTATAGGGTTAGTGAGGCAGATTAGGGGTTAATAACTTTATTATAATAGCGGTGCGGTCCGCTCGGCAGATTAGGGGTTAATAAGTGTAGGCAGGTGGAGGCGACGTTGAGGGGGGCAGATTAGGGGTTAATAAATATAATATAGGGGTCGGCGGTGTTAGGGGCAGCACATTAGGGGTACATAGGGATAATGTAAGTAGCGGCGGTTTACGGAGAGGCAGATTAGGGGTTAAAAATAAAATGCAGGAGTCAGCGATAGCGGGGGCGGCAGATTAGGGGTTAATAAGTGTAAGGTTAGGGGTGTTTAGACTCGGGGTACATGTTAGAGTGTTAGGTGCAGACGTAGGAAGTGTTTCCCCATAGCAAACAATGGGGCTGCGTTAAGAGCTGAACGCGGCTTTTTTGCAGGTGTTAGGTTTTTTTTCAGCTCAAACAGCCCCATTGTTTCCTATGGGGGAATCGTGCACGAGCACGTTTTTGAGGCTGGCCGCTTGCGTAAGCAACTCTGGTATTGAGAGTTGAAGCTGCGTTAAAAATGCTCTACGCTCCTTTTTTGGAGCCTAACGCAGCCTTTTTGTGGACTCTCAATACCAGAGTTATTTTTATGGTGCGGCCAGAAAAAAGCCGGCGTTAGTTTTTCGGGTCGTTACCGACAAAACTCCAAATCTAGCCGTATGGGATTCTAATCAGGACATTATCACTAACTCCACATTAGTGATCACGTTCGTTCTTGTTTTAAGTTTGATTATTGTTTTTCACCCATTTATGTTTATTTTGTATATACAAGTTCATATTGCACTATATATATTTTTTTGAGCACGCAATTTGATATCCCCATACTAGAACTGCTATATGGGGTGGTTATATATTGTAATAATATGTCACTAGCAACACTGTTGCTTATTCTAATCACTCCAACATCAGCATACTGCAGATGTTGGATAGTTATTTACTAACTGGTTTTTAGTGTTTACTGCACTTATTGCACTCTTTATTCATCACGTGATTGTTTCTACTAGCAGGCGCCTTTAACATATCATATTTGTTTTTTATTGGTGGACTACTTCCATTGTTAACATCTCTGGGGTTCTCTGTTTTACAAAAAAAAAAAACCTGGATCCCTTTGAAAAAGCAGACATGCTGAAGCACTGCAGAAGTTTTGCTCCCTGCTTTACCCATGTAGACTATTTCAGTCATTGTTGATAAAGACCACAATACTTCAACCAGGAACGACGCCAGACACAACTTTCAAAAGGCTAAAGTCTGTCAAACATAAATTTTAAATCTTTTAAGAAAGTTTCACTAAGCAAGTTAAAGTAGGCCCGATGTTCAAATAAATTTCACAATAAACTAAAGCACCAAGCTCCAAAACAGTCAAACAGCAGATATGTTAAACAAAATGTGTACTGTTTTGTGGGCTGCACTCTGTGTGCATAGCGGTGAATCGATTATGAGGCCATGAGTTCCTACCTTGTAATATTTCACCGTATCCAACCTTTCACTCAGCCTTGAACTAATATCTTTCACTGCCAGCTTTCAACCAACCACCCAAGAAAAGGTTCTGCTTTCTTAATGGACATATTCGTCGGTACCTGGTAGCCGGGAACTCTCTCCCATGTAACTAACCATAACTTCTCTCATACTGCTGTGTCCTTCTCCATGAGCGCCAATATCCAATCCTGGATCAGCCCACAGACACGTGTCCGCTGGAGCACCAATGGTGACTAATTGTAATCCATATATTGTTGCTGAAGGTGCCAGGCTTGCGAGGAATAGTCTGAAATGAAAAAAGTAGTTGCCGGCACAACGCCCTGGTCTATTCAGACAGGGTACCCTCTTCAACACTCGAGCCCCCAGAACTCTGAATACACAAGATGAGAGGCGACACCTGTGTATTTAGAGTTTTGGGGGCTTGAGTCACAAAGAGGTCACCCTGTCTGAATAGACCAGGGAGTTGTGCCGGCAACTGCTTTTCTCCAATGTTCAGTCTGATAGAGATCTCACTCTTTTAGCTAAAGGCTTTCTCTAGAAAACATATGATCCTAAGTTCTCCTAGGATCTTTTTTTTAAGGTTCCTATCAATCTGGTGAAAGTGAGGGCCTTTTGGGATGGGATTTGGTATCTTGTAGATCTGGTAATACTCTATTATGGCTAGATTACAAGTGGCGTGGTATTAAGCAATCCCGCTCAAGCATAAACATTGCTAGAAGTAAACTTGATGCATGCATGGGTTAGTGCACGTATTACAAGTTGAAAGTAAAACTTTTGCAAGCAAGCGAAACCCAACGCATGCTAACTTCAGGACTTCAGATATTGCGACCACACTAACTTCTCCCCGTCAGGAGTTGTTAATATTTCACATTCCAATGTTCTTCACATACAGGAATTTTTTATTTTTATTTTAAATAAATATTTATACATATCTATATACTTGCCCCATTTGTACTTTGTATCTAGTTTCAGATGGTTCAATTAAAAATAGGGTAGAAACAGCATCACAGTAACTGTGTTTTTGTGGTGACAGGATATAGATACAAAGTAAAAATACCTTTAGGGTAATGTCCTTGAAATGAATAGGTTTTTGCTATTAACCCCTAGAAGAAGCTAAGTGGCTATTGCTATTCTTTTGGATGCCTAGATTATTATTGAAAACTAGACAAGGTTGTCATTATATAGAGATCATTTTGGTATCAAAAATGGCCTTTTAAATATTTATTCTTTATTTCTACTTTTTCCTGGGCCCTGGGATGGTTATGACCACATAGCTAAATATAAAAGAGTGCACAGGGTTTCCAGTGAGAAACCTGTCTTCTACTACTTGTTCCTACCTTTATTGTTTTTTAACCCCTTAAGTACAGATGACGACACCTGGTTGTCATTTGCAGTCTTTTAAGTGTGTATGCTGGCAACCTGTTGTCAGCCAGGAAGAATATTTTGAAGCTAATTACAGTACTTTTAGCTGCTTACAAGGTGGCCAAGTGGTTTAACATTGCTGGGGAAACTGGGGATGCTAGCAAGGTTTTCGGAAACCGTAAATGCTGGGGTCCTGTTTGGAGCTTAAAGTGAGACTAATGTCAAAATTAAACTTTTATGATTTAGTTAGAGAATGCAATTGTGCACAGTATTTTTTATATGCACACTTTCTGAAGCACCAACTCCTTCCGAGCATGTGCACAAATTCACAGTATGTACATATATAGGGTTGCCAGGTGTCCATTATTCAACTGGATAGTTCAGTATTTTAGCAGGCAATTGATACAAAAATACTGGACACTTAAATCTCCAGCATTTTTTAACTACCCTAAGAGTCAGCTAAATGTAAAGGGCCTCATATACCGCTATGCATTACAAATGTGGCCCCCAAAAAAGGCACCATGTGGGGTGTTAAACCATTGCTGTGTGTGTGTTACTGACAACCAAAGAGCTAAAACAATTGCTCAGTTGTGAAAAATATACATGGTGGGATCAAACATGGGCCTAAGGTTGAGCGTTTAGAGGGACATTGTGTGAACCAAGTTACCTCCCGTGTCCAGTCACTATAGGTTGTCCGCTATTTTTATGGAGCACAGCTGGCAAACCTATACATATATGTGTTTGGGGCTGATGGCTGTCAAATGGGGCAGTAAAAATGGGACATACTTTAAAATTTGCCCACAAAACAAACAACACACATTTGTTTACAAGCTGGTTTGTTAACATTTTAATAAAAATATACATTTGTTCACACTTATTGCTGTAGAGTTCTCATGGGCTATCAGCATTTTTTAGGTTTAGTGGGCGCTACAATAATAAATTAGGTTATAAAGCACCTCCCTAAAATCCTCATTGACTAATCCCACCAATGTAATATAATTCCTATTTACATACAGATTAACAGAAGAATGCTACTAAATCTAATGCAATGTAACTAATTTCTGGCTCTGTACTACAAGAAGCCACCACAGTGTGGCTGTAGAAGCTTCATAACGAAGCAGAAGAAATATTCATGGCAGACTTGGTAAACTATGAAATGTGGTCAGTTTAAAATACTTTAAAATACTAAAGATACAACCACAAATGATCAGTCTTGCTGGATATCTTTTGCTAGTTATTGCATTATAAATTATTATTGTGTAACATATTTTTATGTGTGTCTGTAACAATTTAATTTGCAATGATATTGGATTTACTAATAGAAACCACTATACAATATAAATATTTCATGCACCTCCCTCTAATTATAGGTGCTATCATTAAAGAACCCAGTTTACACTGCAGATATCTGAAAGAGAGTTTATGCACATGTGGAAACAGGTCAGCACAGAAATGCAGTGAAAGGCAGATTTTAACATTGCGGCACCCATAACTAGAGGAATGCATAACCTAATACTAAACTTATAAAATGTATTATGGGCCAGATTAGGAATGGAGTGCTATTGTTTGCGCACGAGGTTGTTTTTTTTGTGTTAGTTTGCACTCAAGTTTATATATATATATATATATATATATATATATATATATATATATATATATATATATCTATATCTATATCCTCTTCCTCCGTAACTAGATTTGTTTAGTTTGTTATGTTTTGCATTTTATCACAAATCCTTGTCATTGTATACCCCTATCTTTGTACCCAGTGCTACGGAATTTTGTTCCGCTACAATAAATGATAATAATAATATATATAATTTAAAATTGATTCATGCAGAGATTAGGATCTATCTATCTGTCTGTCTATGCAAACATATTTATACTTATATGTACACACACATATAGTGCAGGTATATGGTTTTCTTTTTTCAATGTAAAGTTAAAGGACCAGTAAAAACTGTAGATTCGCATAATCAATAATGCATGATAAAAAGACAATGCAATAGCACTTAGGGGCTGATTTAACAACCCCCGTATTGCGGCAAATGTAACTGTTTCCGCATGAGCCCTCAGGCTCGCCGGAAACAGGAGTTAAGAAGCAGCGGTCTTAAGAATGCTGCTCCTTAATTCGTACGCCTCCTCTGAGGCGGCGGACATCAATCCGCCCGATCACATACAATCGGGTTTTTGACACCCCTGTTATCATCCGATTGGCTGTGAATCTGCAGGGTGAGGCATTGCTCAAGCAGTTCACCAGAACTGCTTGTGCAATGATAGATGCCGACAGCTTATGTTAGAATAAGTTGATGAACCAAATAATGTGGAAGACAGTGTCAGCTAAACGCAAAAAATGGCAGTGCTTCGTGGGAATAGAGAAGAATCAAACTACCCTAATATAGGAGTGGGTGAGACTGGTCAAGGGAGTAGCGACACTAAATGTGAGAAGAAAAAGCTCTATCCCTCATAAATCCCAAAAGCTTTACAGGGTAAATATGGGGAAAGCCAGGGTAAAATGCAGACACAGACAGCTGCTCCTTAGCAGCATACCCCATGAGCACCACAACACTGAAATGTCGCTTCATATGCCAAGATGAATCTTCATTTACCCACACCTCGGTAGCTACTTCTTAGGATCTTCGCACTGTCGGTTTAGTCGTGCTTATTCCACTCGACTGCAGAAAAACGCAGCACAGCGTTGAGGCAGCCAGCTTTCCAAAGACGCTGCTAGGCTCCTCCTACGCTCCATTTCTGCATACACCCGATAGAGGACCAATCCCCACTGCTTCTCGGCTGACGTCAATGGCTGGAGGGCAATAACGGTATTCAGAGGCAGTGTGCGGCTTGCAAGGAAATTGAGGTTCAATCTGAGAATACAGACCCCTGAAGTCCGAGATAATAATGTGAAAAAAAGAGTTCAAAACAAGCCTCCAGTAGAAAAGTAAAACAATTTTCCTACTCCGTTTTTAACATGATGGAATGAAGCTTATGTTTTACTTTTCTACTGGAGCCTTGTTTTGAACTCTTTTTTCACATGACAGCTTATGTTGTCTGTATTTATTGATGCGCGGCGGACATGATTGCTACAGCGGATCATGTCCGTCTGCACAATGGTAAATCTACCCCATAGAGGCCGAATTATCAAATGTCTGTCGGACCTGATCCGACAGTGCGGATCAGGTCCGACAGACATCACTGAATGCGGAGAGCAATATGCTCTTCGTATTCAGCATTGCACCAGAAGCTCACAAGAGCTGCTGGTGCAACGCTGCCCCCTGCAGACTCGCAGTCAATGGGCCTCCAGCAGGGAGGTGTCAATCAACCCGATCGTACTCGATTGGGTTGAATTGTGGTGATTCCTGTCTGCCTCATCGAAGCAGGCGGACAGGGTTATGGAGCGGTGGTCTTTAGACCGCTGCTCTATAACTTGTGTTTCTGGCGAGTCTGAAGACGCGCCAGAAACACGGGCCCACAAGCTCCGTACGGAGCTTGATAAATGGGCCTCATAGGCCTCTATTTATCAAGCTGTCAACTGCAAATACACTGGAATTACCGCAGCGTATTTGTGGCGAGCTTGATTCGCCGTAATTATCAAACCCTACAGACCGGCAAAAGTAGAATATAGTGACGTAACATACGATCCGCCGGACTCAGTCTGACACAGATCGATGGTTACGTCACTACAGATGTTACCAACGCAAGTTCAGCACAATCTGACTACTTTTGGAAGTTATCAAAAAACTACCAGGTACGCTCGCCACTTTTCCGGCCCAGCGTACCTGGTTTTCAATCCGCCGCCCTGGAGGCGGCGGATGCCATAGGAATCAATGGGAGTCTGACAGCAGCGAAAGCTTATGTTCGCTGCTGCCCGATATCCCATTGATTTCTATGGTAGTGTCTACACCTGACACCCTAACATGTACCCCGAGTCTAAACACCCCTAATCTGCCCCCCCTACACCGCCGCCACCTACATTATACTTATTAACCCCTAATCTGCCCCCCTACACCGCCGCCACCTACATTATACTTATTAACCCCTAATCTGCCCCCCCTACACCGCTGCAACTAAATAAAGTGTTTAACCCCTAAACCGCCGCTCCAGGAGCCCACCGTCACCTACATTATACTTATTAACCCCTAATCTGCCCCCCCATACTGTAGCAACTCTAATAAATGTATTAACCCCTAAACCGCCGCTCCCGGAGCCCACCGCAACTCTAATAAAGTGTTTAACCCCTAATCTGCCCCCCCTACACCGCCGCCACCTACATTATACTTATTAACCCCTAAACCGCGGCTCCCGGACCCAGCCGTCACCTACATTAAATGTATTAACCCCTAATCTCCCGCCCCCAACGTCGCTGCCACTATATTAAATTTATTAACCCCTAAACCTAACCCTAACACCCCCTAACTTAAATATAATTTAAATAAATCTAAATAAAAATTACTATCATTAACTAAATCATTCCTATTTTAAATACTTACCTATAAATTAAACCCTAAACTAGCTACAATATAACTAATAGTAACATTGTATCTACCTTTGTGTTTATTTTTATTTTACAGGCAAGTTTGCATTTATTTTAATTAGGTAGAATAGTTACTAAATAGTTATTAACTATTTAATAACTACCTAGCTAAAATAAATACAAAAGTACCTGTAAAATAAATCCTAACCTAAGTTACAATTACACCTAACACTACACTATCATTAAATTAATTCCCTAAATTAAAATAAATTAATTACAATTAAATAAAAATAAGTAAAGTACAAAAAAAAAAAAACACTAAAATACAAAAAATAATAAAATAATTACAAAATTTTTAAGCTAATTACGCCTAATCTAATCCCCCTAATAAAATAAAAAAGCCCCCCAAAATAATAAAAATCCCTACCCTATTCTAAATTACAAATAGCCCTTAAAAGGGCTTTTTGCGGGGTATTGCCCCAAAGTAATCAGCTCTTTTACCTGTAAAAAAAATACAATACCCCCCAACATTACAACCCACCACCCACACACCCAACCCTACTCTAAAACCCACCCAATACCCACTTAAAGGGATACTGAACCCCAATTTTTTTTCTTTCATGATTCAGATAGAGTATGCAATTTTAAGCAACTTTCTAATTTACTTCTATTATAAATTTTTCTTCTTCTCTTGGTGCTGTCCAATCAGCAAGGACAACCCAGGTTGTTCACCAAAAATGGGCCAGCATCTAAACTTACATTATTGCTTTTCAAATAAACAAACCAAGAGAATGAAGAAAATTTGATAATAGGAGTAAATTTGAAAGTTGCTGAAAATTGCATGCTCTATCTGAATCATGAAAGAAAAAATGTGGGTTCAGTGTCCCTTTAATAAAACCTAACTCTACCCCCTTGAAGATCACCCTACCTTGAGACTTCTTCACCCAACCAGGCAGAAGTGGTCCTCCAGACGGTCCGAAGTCTTCATCCGATCCGGGCAGAAGAGGTCCTCCAGACGGGCAGAAGTCTTCATCCAGGCGGCATCTTCTATCTTCATCCATTCGGTGAGGAGCAGCTCCATCTTGAAGACATCCGACGCGGACCATCCAACCAGAGCGACGACTACCCGACGAATGAATATTCCTTTAAATGACGTTATCAAAGATGGCGTCCCTTGTATTCCGATTGGCTGATAGAATTCTATCAGCCAATCGGAATTAAGGTAGGAAAATTCCTATTGACTGATGCAATCAGCCATTAGGATTGAGCTCGCATTCTATTGGCTGTTCCAATCAGCCAATAGAATGCAAGCTCAATCCTACTGGCTGATTGGATCAGCCAATAGGATTGAACTTCAATCCTATTGGCCGATTGCATCAGCCAATAGGATTTTTCCTACCTTAATTCTGATTGGCTGATAGAATTCTATCAGCCAATCAGAATTCAAGGGACGCCATCTTGGATCACGTCATTTAAAGGAATATTCATCGGGTAGTCGTCGGTCTGGATGGATGGATGCTCCACGTCGGATGTCTTCAAGATGGACCAGCTCCGGATGGATGAAGATAGAAGATGCCGCCTGGATGAAGACTTCTGACCGTCTGGAGGTCCTCTTCTGCCCGGATCGGATGAAGACTTCTGCCTCTCTGGAGAACCACTTGTGCCCGGCTGGGTGAAGACGTCTCAAAGTAGGGTGATCTTCAAGGGGTTAGTGTTAGGTTTTATTAAGGGGGGATTGTGTGGGTTTTAGAGTAGGGTTGGTTGTGTGGGTGGTGGGTTGTAATGTTGGGGGGGTATTGTATTTTTTTTACAGGTAATAGAGCTGATTACTTTGGGGCAATGCCCAGCAAAAGGCCCTTTTAAGAGCTATTTGTAATTTACTATAGGGTAGGGATTTTTTTTTATTTTGGGGGCTTTTTTATATTATTAGGGGGATTAGATTAGGTGTAATTAGTTTAAAAAACTTGTAATTATATTATTATTTTCTGTAATTTAGTGTTTTTTTTTTTTTTACTTTAGTTAATTTTATTTAATTGTAATTTATTTATTTTAATTTAGGTTATTAATTTAATGGTAGTGTAGTGTTAGGTGTAATTGTAACTTAGGTTAGGTTTTATTTTACAGGTATATTTGTATGTATTTTAACTAGGTAGCTATTCAATAGTTAATAACTATTTAATAACTATTGTACCTAGTTAAAATAAATACAAACTTGCCTGTAAAATAAAAATAAATCCTAAAATAGCTACAATGTAACTGTTAGTTATATTGTAGCTATCTTGGGGTTTATTTTATAGGTAAATATTTAGTTTTAAATAGGAATAATTTATTTAATGATAGGAATATTTATTTAGATTAATTTAAATGGTGGGCTCCAGGAGCGGCGATTTCGGGGTTAAACACTTTATTAGAGTTGCGGTGGGCTCCGGGAGCGGCGGTTTAGGGGTTAATAACTTTATTTAGTTGTGGGGGGGGTCCGGGAACGGTGGTATAGGGGGTAAACAGTTTAGTTTAGTGTGGGTGCTTAGTGACAGGGTACCACGAAAGCTGTGAATAAGCCGAAGAGCAGCGAGATCAATGACTGCTAGTTAACAACAGTCCGCTGCTCATCGCTCCGTACTTGGTGCGCGTTTTTTTGACAGCTTTCTTGATAATTTTGGCGAATGTATTCAGGTCCACGGCAGCGATGTTAGACGAACTTAGGCGAGCATATTGGTGCCGTCGAATGCAAAAAAATCGACGGCTTGATAAGTAGGGGCCTTAGTCTGAACTTCAAATGACTAGTATATTTTTTCTGACACATTTCAAATATATGTCTATTTCCACTCCCCCCGTGTCATGTGATATCCATAAGCCAATCACAAATGCATATACGTATATTCTTTTAACTCTTGCACATACTCAAAATGAGCTAGTGCCTCAGAAAGTGTAAATATAAAAAGACTGTACACATGTTGTTAATGGAAGTAAATTAGAAAGTTGTTTAAAATTGCATGCTCTATCGGAAATTATGAAAGTTTAATTTTGACTAGAGCGTCCCTTTAAATTATGAACAAGTCGCTCATTGTTGGATGATAGCTACAAAATATTTTTAGCTCATAAAGCAGTGGAAGAAATTAAAGGAACGTTCTCCAATATACAGAAATTCCCTCCTGTCAGTGAGAGCTGAATGCAGGGGAATAGTCTGCACAGCACACAGATGAAGAGCAGTGAAGTGGAAAGGGTTTATGGCTGTACAAGTTGTTATATTTCCTGGAAGGTGCTGGGAATGAGATTCTCATCAGTTGTAATGTTTGCCTCAGCTATTGTGATGTGTGAGTGAGCTGCTCCGCATTTGTTTATTGACTCCTTTGCCAACTATGTTCATGCGAGCAATGCTAAGTAGTTCTCCATGCATATAGGAAATAGAAATCTGCTGGTCAGGAAAATATCTGAAAAAAATTACTATAAGCTTTTCTGGACTTTCCTGTACATCAAATGTATAATTAACCCCTTGGCTTCCAATGATGGCTGCAATGTATCATGCAGCCCTCTGGCAGACAAGGGGTAAATAGCAAACATAGTGAGATTTGTTTTGCATACTAAAATTGTTTTTCCATTTAGCTCATTTCATGCTAGTCAACTAATTGCAAGACATGCTTGGAGATTGCTTCTTAACATAGGCCTTTGAGTTAATGACATTTTCTGACACTGGGTTTCCTTTAAAATGGTTCACACAACTTTTGTTAACTGTACACTAACGGCTAGATTTGGAGTTTGGCGGTAAAAGGGCTGTTAACGCTCCGCGGGTTTTTTTCTGGCCGCACCATAAATTTAACTCTGGTATCGAGAGTTCAAACAAATGCTGCGTTAGGCTCCAAAAAAGGAGCGTAGAGCATTTTTACCGCAAATACAACTCTCGATACCAGAGTTGCTTACGGACGCGGCCGGCCTCAAAAACGTGCTCGTGCACGATTCTCCCATAGGAAACAATGGGGCTGTTTGAGCTGAAAAAAAACCTAACACCTGCAAAAAAGCAGCATTCAGCTCCTAACGCAGCCCCATTGTTTCCTATGGGGAAACACTTCCTACGTCTGCACCTAACACTCTAACATGTACCCCGAGTCTAAACACCCCTAGCCTTACACTTATTAACCCCTAATCTGCCGCCCCCGCTATCGCTGACCCCTGCATTACACTTTTAACCCCTAATCTGCCGCTCCGTAAACCGCCGCCACCTACGTTATCCCTATGTACCCCTAATCTGCTGCCCTAACATCGCCGACCCCTATGTTATATTTATTAACCCCTAATCTGCCCCCCACAACGTCGCCGACACCTACCTACACTTATTAACCCCTAATCTGCCGACCGGACCTGAGCGCTACTATAATAAAGTTATTAACCCCTAATCCGCCTCACTAACCCTATCATAAATAGTATTAACCCCTAATCTGCCCTCCCTAACATCGCCGACACCTACCTTCAATTATTAACCCCTAATCTGCCGACCGGAGCTCACCGCTATTCTAATAAATGTATTAACCCCTAAAGCTAAGTCTAACCCTAACACTAACACCCCCCTAAGTTAAATATAATTTTTATCTAACGAAATAAATTAACTCTTATTAAATAAATGATTCCTATTTAAAGCTAAATACTTACCTGTAAAATAAATCCTAATATAGCTACAATATAAATTACATTTATATTATAGCTATTTTAGGATTAATATTTATTTTACAGGTAACTTTGTATTTATTTTAACCAGGTACAATAGCTATTAAATAGTTAAGAACTATTTAATAGTTACCTAGTTAAAATAATTACAAATTTACCTGTAAAATAAATCCTAACCTAAGTTATAATTAAACCTAACACTACCCTATCAATAAAATAATTAAATAAACTACCTACAATTACCTACAATTAACCTAACACTACACTATCAATAAATTAATTAAACACAATTGCTACAAATAAATACAATTAAATAAACTATCTAAAGTACAAAAAATAAAAAAGAACTAAGTTACAGAAAATAAAAAAATATTTACAAACATAAGAAAAATATTACAACAATTTTAAACTAATTACACCTACTCTAAGCCCCCTAATAAAATAACAAAGACCCCCAAAATAAAAAATTCCCTACCCTATTCTAAAATACAAAAATTACAAGCTCTTTTACCTTACCAGCCCTGAACAGGGCCCTTTGCGGGGCATGCCCCAAGAATTTCAGCTCTTTTGCCTGTAAAAAAAAACATACAATACCCCCCCCAACATTACAACCCACCACCCACATACCCCTAATCTAACCCAAACCCCCCTTAAATAAACCTAACACTAAGCCCCTGATGATCTTCCTACCTTGTCTTCACCATGCCAGGTTCACCGATCCGTCCTGGCTCCAAGATCTTCATCCAACCCAAGCGGGGGTTGGCGATCCATAATCCGGTGCTCCAAAGTCTTCCTCCTATCCGGCAAGAAGAGGACATCCGGACCGGCAAACATCTTCTCCAAGCGGCAACTTCTATGTTCTTCCATCCGATGACGACCGGCTCCATCTTGAAGACCTCCAGCGCGGATCCATCCTCTTCTTCCGACGACTAGACGACGAATGACGGTTCCTTTAAGGGACGTCATCCAAGATGGCGTCCCTCGAATTCCGATTGGCTGATAGGATTCTATCAGCCAATCGGAATTAAGGTAGGAATTTTCTGATTGGCTGATGGAATCAGCCAATCAGAATCAAGTTCAATCCGATTGGCTGATCCAATCAGCCAATCAGATTGAGCTCGCATTGTATTGGCTGATCGGAACAGCCAATAGAATGCAAGCTCAATCTGATTGGCTGATTGGATCAGCCAATCGGATTGAACTTGATTCTGATTGGCTGATTCCATCAGCCAATCAGAAAATTCCTACCTTAATTCCGATTGGCTGATAGAATCCTATCAGCCAATCGGAATTCGAGGGACGCCATCTTGGATGACGTCCCTTAAAGGAACCGTCATTCGTCGTCTAGTCGTCGGAAGAAGAGGATGGATCCGCGCTGGAGGTCTTCAAGATGGAGCCGGTCGTCATCGGATGGAAGAACATAGAAGATGCCGCTTGGAGAAGATGTTTGCCGGTCCGGATGTCCTCTTCTTGCCGGATAGGAGGAAGACTTTGGAGCACCGGATTATGGATCGCCAACCCCCGCTTGGGTTGGATGAAGATCTTGGAGCCAGGACGGATCGGTGAACCTGGCATGGTGAAGACAAGGTAGGAAGATCATCAGGGGCTTAGTGTTAGGTTTATTTAAGGGGGGTTTGGGTTAGATTAGGGGTATGTGGGTGGTGGGTTGTAATGTTGGGGGGGGGGTATTGTATGTTTTCTTTTACAGGCAAAAGAGCTGAACTTCTTGGGGCATGCCCCGCAAAGGGCCCTGTTCAGGGCTGGTAAGGTAAAAGAGCTTGTAACTTTTTAAATTTAGAATAGGGTAGGGAATTTTTTATTTTGGGGGTCTTTGTTATTTTATTAGGGGGCTTAGAGTAGGTGTAATTAGTTTAAAATTGTTGTAATATTTTTCTTATGTTTGTAAATATTTTTTTATTTTCTGTAACTTAGTTCTTTTTTATTTTTTGTACTTTAGATAGTTTATTTAATTGTATTTATTTGTAGCAATTGTGTTTAATTAATTTATTGATAGTGTAGTGTTAGGTTAATTGTAGGTAATTGTAGGTAGTTTATTTAATTATTTTATTGATAGGGTAGTGTTAGGTTTAATTATATCTTAGGTTAGGATTTATTTTACAGGTAAATTTGTAATTATTTTAACTAGGTAACTATTAAATAGTTCTTAACTATTTAATAGCTATTGTACCTGGTTAAAATAAATACAAAGTTACCTGTAAAATAAATATTAATCCTAAAATAGCTATAATATAAATGTAATTTATATTGTAGCTATATTAGGATTTATTTTACAGGTAAGTATTTAGCTTTAAATAGGAATCATTTATTTAATAAGAGTTAATTTATTTCGTTAGATAAAAATTATATTTAACTTAGGGGGGTGTTAGTGTTAGGGTTAGACTTAGCTTTAGGGGTTAATACATTTATTAGAATAGCGGTGAGCTCCGGTCGGCAGATTAGGGGTTAATAATTGAAGGTAGGTGTCGGCGATGTTAGGGAGGGCAGATTAGGGGTTAATACTATTTATGATAGGGTTAGTGAGGCGGATTAGGGGTTAATAACTTTATTATAGTAGCGCTCAGGTCCGCTCGGCAGATTAGGGGTTAATAAGTGTAGGTAGGTGTCGGCGACGTTGTGGGGGGCAGATTAGGGGTTAATAAATATAACATAGGGGTCGGCGATGTTAGGGGCAGAAGATTAGGGGTACATAGGGATAACGTAGGTGGCGGCGATTTGCGGTCGGAAGATTAGGGGTTAATTATTTTAAGTAGCTTGCGGCGACGTTGTGTGGGGCAAGTTAGGGGTTAATAAATATAATATAGGGGTCGGCGGGGTTAGGGGCAGCAGATTAGGGGTACATAAGTATAACGTAGGTGGCGGTCGGCAGATTAGGGGTTAAAAATTTTAATCGAGTGGCGGCGATGTGGGGGGACCTCGGTTTAGGGGTACATAGGTAGTTTATGGGTGTTAGTGTAGTTTAGGGTACAGTAGTTAAGAGCTTTATGAACCGGCGTTAGCCAGAAAGCTCTTAACTCCTGCTTTTTTCAGGCGGCTGGAATCTTGTCGTTAGAGCTCTAACGCTCACTGCAGAAACGACTCTAAATACCAGCGTTAGAAAGATCCCATTGAAAAGATAGGCTACGCAAATGGCGTAGGGGGATCTGCGGTATGGAAAAGTCGCGGCTGTAAAGTGAGCGTTAGACCCTTTAATCACTGACTCCAAATACCAGCGGGCGGCCAAAACCAGCGTTAGGAGCCTCTAACGCTGGTTTTGACGGCTACCGCCGAACTCTAAATCTAGGCCTAACATTTTTACCTATTTTCTTTTTAGAGGGCATTAAAACTAGTTTGTTTTATATATGCATAGCACATATCAACAATAAAGATTTGCATTGCAAAAGATCAGCATACAAATTAGCACTATAATTTAGTTATCAAAGTTGACAAGGTTTTGCAAATCCCAAGCATTTCAATGATTCACACCTTGAAAATCCTGATGGAATGCATGTTCCTGATCTCCTCTGCCAATTAGGGACATAGGTTAATGTGTTAATGCTCTGAGTTAACCAATCACTGTGTATCATGTTGCACCGTATGCAAATTCTCACAATACATAAATATAGTAGAACTAGTAAAATATTTAGAGATATTTTGGAGCAAAAGCAGGTGTATGTGTATGAAAATGTAGATTTCCATCTTAAGGGGAGGAGAGTCCACGGCTTCATTCATTACTGTTGGGAATTAAGAACCTGGCCACCAGGAGGAGACAAAGACACCCCAGCCAAAGGGTTAAATACCTCCCCCACTTCCCTCATCCCCCAGTCATTCTTTGCCTTTCATCACAGGAGGACGGCAGAGAAGTGCCGAAGATCGGAGTAGGCTCTTATGGAGGGTAGTACTCTTCACATTGGGACCAGAGTTTTAAGTAGTCCTGTCAGCCTCTCAGTGAGAGCATGGGCGAAAGTTAGAGTCCGGAGATGCAGGGAGAGTCTTTCTGCAAAACCATCCCGACTTATATTAACAGCTCCACAAGCAATCAGCGTTGACAAGTTTTGCTGCCTTCTTTTTCCACTCAAGTCCATGTCAGGAGCGAGGCTACTAACTTGTCACACTTGAAGGGCCGTGTTCCTGTTCCATGGCGTAGATTCTGGTAAGATAGTTTAATTTTTTATTTCATAATGATAACAAGGAAGACAGGGTCACACCTCTTATCTTTAAAGAATCAAGGGTTAATATTCCTGGAAAGGGGATTATTGAAAAGGGGGGTTTATACATTAAATTCTTTATTGTTTTATTGCTGGTCCTTTTTGGTGCGTTTTCCCCTTAGCCAGGGGCGGTCCTGCCAGGCATTCCATGTGACCAGGTGTGCTATCTCTTTTCCTCTGTTGATCAGCGGCGCAGGAGACAAAATGGTTTCTGTAGTACGGGTCATAGGAGGTGGTGAGTGCCCCGGCCATCGGAGGTTATAAAGGTGCCTATTTATTAAGTTTATGCCTTAATAAAGTTACGACATCTAAAAGTAAATGGAAGACTAGTACTACTGAGCCGTCCACCACTGAGGGTTCCCCATCCTGTGAGGTGCGTTCCCTGCATTCATCTCCAATTGCACATGTAGTGCCCCAGGGTCCAACCATTACTCCTGTGGGAGAGATTCGTTGGCTGTCAGATTTTGTGGATCAACTGCAAACATCGGTATCAAAAGTGATCCATGCCATCCACGTTCTGCTAAGCGCAAACGTAGGGCATATCCATGGCGGCCCGGCCCAGGGGTTGTCTACGCCTATGGAAATATCAGAGGCGTTATATGATTATGAGGCCCACTCCGACTTTTCGGAGGAGACCCCTTCTGGGTCAGAGTCTGTGTCATCTAAACCTCCGGCTCCAGAAAAGCCTGACTTTAGGTTTAGGATAGAGAATTTGCACTTTTTGCTGAAGCAAGTGCTTGCTACTCTGGAGGTTCCGAAACCAAAGCTTCTGGAGGAACCTGCAATTCCTAAGCTTGATAAGGTATATGAGGACAGGG
Organism: Bombina bombina; assembly: GCF_027579735.1. Taxonomy (NCBI): domain Eukaryota; kingdom Metazoa; phylum Chordata; class Amphibia; order Anura; family Bombinatoridae; genus Bombina; species Bombina bombina. Next base: position 199,102,815 of record NC_069506.1, on the reverse strand, counting down.
TGGTGCCTCAGGCTTTCCCGGTTCCTGTTAAGATGGCTAATATTATTAAGAATGAATGGGGGCGATTAGGTTCTTCCCTTTCTTCCTTTAAGAAACTGTTCCCCGTTCTTGACTCTCAGCTTAAGCTGTGGTGTATTGTCCCTAAGGTGGATGGTGCTATCTCCACGCTTGCGAAGCGGACAACTTTTCCCCCTCGAGGATAGTTCATCGTTTAAAGAGCCCATGGATAAAAAAAGTTGGAAAACATGTTAAGGAAGATACGTACCTTTGTAAAGCTGTCTCTCTATTTTACTTTATTTATTTATATTTAAAGTTATGTTTTAACTCAATCCATTCATTCCATTTATTTTTTGTGTTCAGAAGCATAGCCCTTTTTCCATCCCACTCTAGGGATGTTTTGCTAGTATATGTTAAGGAAGATGTTTCAACACACAGGGTTTGTTTTTCAGCCGGCAGCGGCCGTAGCCGCGGTTGCCGGAGCTGTGACATATTGGTGTGAATCCCTGTGTGAAATGGTTGAGGGGGAGACTTCAATTGATGAGATACAGGATAAGATTAAGGAGCTGAAGGTCACCAATTCTTTCATCTGTGATGCCAATATGCAAATTATTCGCCTGAACACTAAGGTGTCAGGTTTTTCCGTTTTCGCTCACAGGGCTCTGTGGCTAAAGTCTTGGTCTGTGGACATGAACTCTAAATCAAGACTGCTGTCCCTGCCTTTTCAAGGAAAGATTCTGTTCGGTCCAGGATTGGATTCGATCATATCCACGGTTACGGGAGGCAAGGGAGCTTTCCTACTGCAGGATAAGAAGGCTAAGCCTAAAGGATCTACTTTTCGTCCCTTTTGCGTGGACAAGGCCCAGCGCCAGCAGCCCACCACGAAAGTGGACCAGTCCAAGGGAACTTGGAAGCTGGCTCATTCTTGGAACAAGTCTAAGCAGAGCAAGAAGCCCACCAAGACAAAATAGGCATGAGGGGGCAGCCCCCGACCGGTCTCCGGACCAAGTAGGGGGCAGATTATCTCTCTTCTCAGAAGCCTGGTTACAGGACATTCGGGATCCTTGGCTTCTGGAGGTTGTCGCCCAGGGTTACAGGATAGGATTCAGATTCCATCCACCCAGGGGCAGATTCCTCCTGTCAAACCTGTCTTCAAGACCAGAAAAGAGAGAGGCTTTTCTAGAGTGTGTGAGGGATCGCTCCTCTCTCGGCGTTATCGTACCAGTACCCCAAGCAGAAAGGGGTCTAGGGTACTATTCAAATCTTTTTGTGGTTCCAAAGAAGGAGGGCACGTTCCACACGATTCTGGACCTAAAGTGTTTAAACAAGTTTCTGAGTATTCCATCATTCAAAATGGAAATGCCCCTAGTTCAAGAGGGACAGTTCATGACACCTAAAGACTTGAAGGATGCTTACCTTCATGTGCCAATTCACAGGGACCACTTTAAGTTCCTAAGATTTGCATTTCTGGACCAACACTTCCAGTTTGTGGCTCACCCCTTTGGTCTGGCGACAGCCCCGAGAGTCTTCACGAAGGTTCTGGGGGCGCTACTTGCAGTGGCCAGAGCCAGAGACATTGCTGTGATGTCCTATCTGGACGACATCCTAGTCCAGGCGCTGTCGCTCAGTCTCGCAGAGGATCATTCAAGGACTCTTCTTCTTTTGCTCCAATCTCACGGTTGGAAGATCAACTCAGGAAAGAGATCCCTGGTTCCCAGCAACAGAGTGGAGTTTCTGGGCACAATAATAGACTCTATGTCCATGAAAATATTTCTCACAGACCATCGACGCAGGAAGATTGCGTCCTCTTGTCTTGCCCTTCAGTCCTCCTCAAGCCCCTCGGTGGCTCAGTGTATGGAGTTGATCGGACTCATGGTTTCCAGCATAGACATCATTCCATTCACCAGGTTCCATCTCAGACCTCTTCAATTGTGCATGTTGAGACAGTGGAACGGCTATCATTTAGATCTATCTCAGCAGATATCCATGGATGCTCTGACTCGGAGCTCCCTATCTTGGTGGATCCGTCCGGAGCAAAAATCCATGGGGACACCCTTCTTGAGACCGACCTGGGAGATTGTGACCACGGACGCGAGTCTGCCAGGATGGGGAGCTGTTTGGGGTGCCAGGATGGCACAAGAAAAATGGACCCGGGAGGAGTCTCTCCTTCTGATAAATATTCTTGAACTCCGAGCAATCTACAATGCTCTGAAGGCATGGCCTCCTCTGGGGTCGTCCGGCTTCATCAGATTCCAGACCGACAACATTACCTCGGTGACTTACATTAACCATCAGGGGGGTACGAGGTGCTCTCTAGCCATGAGGGAGGTGTCTCGGATCTTGGAGTGGGCGGATTCCCACAGCTGCTTGCTCTCAGCAATTCACATTCCTGGTGTGGACAACTGGGAAGCAAATTTTCTCAGCAGGCAATCCTTTCATCCGGGGGAATGGTCTCTCCACCCTGAAGTGTTTGCAGAGATTTGTCTCAGGTGGGGACATAAGCCTCCTCAGAGGATCACGGCTCATTCCACTAGAGCTGTGCCTTCGTCTTGGGCCTTCATGAATGAGGCCTCTATGGAGCAAATTTGTAAGGCAGCTACCTGGTCCTCCTTACATACTTTTACAAAGTTTTACAAATTTGCCGTTTTTTGCTTCTGCAGCCGCTGTTTTTGGGAGAAAGGTTTAGCAGGCTGTCAGTCCCCCCAATTAGTTCCAAATATTAAGTTCTAAGACCGCCACTAGAGGCTGCACTAAAAATCTCTCAAATTCAAAGTTGTGAGTAGCGAAAAAATCTAGCACAACTGGAGAATTGAATTAAAGTGTTAGGGCTAGAATGGAAGTATAACTAAACACATGTACATATATATATATACACACACAAGCACAGAGAGTAGCACAACCAGCTCAATAACATTGTTAGCATGTTCTATGGCAATTTAACACCTGGGTGCAGTTTCTTTTTAGCCCAGTAATGCTTTTCACAGAGTAGAACTTTCCTGTAGTATATGAGTCTAATCCCGCCTATTAGGTCAGTCCAGCGCTAAAATACCAGGCAATTCCTCTCTGAATAAGGGACACAGCAACCCCAGACAATCATTTTGGCCTTTATTGGGCCTCGTCAGGGAGGTGTAGTGTTATTTTATATGATATATGACAAGGTATTGGACTGAGAGGGGTTCAACGGTATATATAGTATTTTTTACAAACATTAAATACTTTAAATTAAAAAGGTTAATTCTATCTATCTATCTATCTATCATCTATCTATATACAACACATAGAAAATCTGGCACTCGTTTGCAAGCACACAGCTGATTAAAAGGAAAATGAAAGTTAGCTACAGCATTTGGCCAAATGGTTTAAACCCAAGACCACATCAAGGTCTCTTCCTCCCTGGGTCCCTAACATACAGCAATGCAATGCATGCTTTCAATCAAACAAAGTGACATAAATGCAAGGGTGACACAGCCTTATGTAATTTCCCAAGACACATACAAAACACATAAATGAACTGCACTGTCAAAACGGATTGGGTACACATCCAATGTCACTGCAAAACTCACAGCACTAAGTACTCACCGGTACTTTGTAATTCTCCCTAAGGGCTTGCTGTGGGTTAACTACCTGATTTGCTGGGAGCTTTGTAGCTATTTCTGTGTGCAAATGTGTGAGTGCTGGTGTTTTGCAGTAAATTCCCATGTTATTATTATATATATACAGTATATATATATATATATATATATATATATATATATATATATACACACACAGTACATATATATATGTGGTATGAGCATAGGGTTGCCACCTCGGCCATGTTTTCCTGAACACTTATGAGATACACATGTTGCAGGGTGTGCAGAGAGGAGCATAAATTGGACCCCTGGAAAGAACACAAGTAGTGGTCCTGGACAGCACGATTCATGTTCCTCCCTGCACACCCTGCAGCATGTGTAACTCCTAAGTGTCCAGGAAAACATGGCTGAGGTAGCAACCTTACATGTGCAGCTTAGTCACTTTATTTCTTTACTCATCTTAATGAAGTTTATTATGAAATTCCATGAGATCACATGAAAGCAAAAGCACTGATGACACTGATTGTCGGTTGTTTTTTCACTAGATGACACAGAACATTTACTGTAGTGAGCTGAAGGCTGGTGGGCGCATGACTAGCCCTTTTCATCATGGAGGAGGATCGACGATCAAACAATGTTTTCGGCAGTCCCCCCCCCCACACTACTGGACAGAGATTGTTGGGGGCCAAGTGGACGGCACTGCCAGGCTTCATGGGAGTGCCAGTGATGTCACCACGTTCGCAATGGGTGAAATCACAAAGGTGGCAGAATTAGTAAGCTTAACCCCTTAATGACCACAGCATTTTTCCATTTTCTGTCCGTTTGGGACCAAGGCTATTTTTACATTTTTGTGGTGTTTGAGTTTAGCTGTAATTTTCCTCTTACTCATTTATATACCGTTTTTGCCATTAAATGGACTTTCTAAAGATACCATTATTTTCATCATATCTTATAATTTACTATAAATTTTTTTATAAAATATGAGGCAAAAATGGAAAAAACACACTTTTTCTAACTTTGACCCCCAAAATCTGTTACACATCTACAACCACCAAAAAACTCCCATGCTAAATAGTTTCTAAATTTTGTCCTGAGTTTAGAAATACCCAATTTTTACATGCTCTTTGCTTTTTTGAAAGTTATAGGGCCATAAATACAAGTAGCACTTTGCTATTTCCAAACAACTTTTTTTCAAAATTAGCGCTAGTTACCAGTTTGAAATCAAATGTTTATTTTTTTATTTATTTTTTAAGTTTTTCTGTAGTGTAGCTGCCCCCCCCTCTACACTCAACCCCCCACCCTCTCCCAGATCATTAATATTTTTTATTCCCACCCTCTCTCCCACTAAGTCCCACCTTGTACCTCTTCCACTTCAATGTTTTGGCCAGTTTCACACGTGCAGTTTTCACCCGCACGCGGTCCCGCCCCCCTCCTCTACTGATGGCCGCCCACTCGCCTCCCTGGACACGCTCCCACCCACCAATGATCATAGCCATCAATAGCCTATGCAGAGAGGGCCACAGAGTGGCTCTCTCTGCATCGGACTGCTTAAAACAGTTATTGTAGGATTCCTCTATATCGAGGCATCACTGCAATAACCTGAAAGCGGCTGGAAGCGATCAGGATTGATTCCACTGCTTTCAAAGACCAACAACGTACAGGGTACGTCCTTGGTCATTAAGGACATTTTTTTGGAGGACGTACCCTGCACGTCGTTGGTCATTAAGGGGTTAAAAAAGGGACAGTCAATACCAGAATTTTTGTTGTTTAAAAAGATAGATAATCCCTGTATTACCCATTCCCCAGTTTTGCAAAACCAACACTGTTATATTAATACACTTTTTACTTTTGTGAATAACTTGTATCTAAGCATCTCTGACCCCCCCCTAATCACATGACTTTTAGTTATTATCTATTGACTTGCATTTTAGCCAATTAGTGTAGTGTCTGCCACTAGCCAGGAGCGTGATCACAATGTTATCTATATGGCCTACAAGAGCTTGCTCTCCCCTGCTGTGAAAAGTAAATAAAATAGAGGCAGTCTTCAAGGGCTTAGAAATTATCTTATGTGCCTTCCTAGGTTTAGCTTTCAACTAATAATACCAAGAGAACAAAGCAAAATTGTTGATAAAAGTAAATTGGAAAGTTGTTTAAAATTACATGCCCTATTTGAAAAATGAACGTTTTTTGGGGGCTTGACTGTCCCTTTTGCAGGAGTGCTGGATGAGGTAAGTTCTTCAAAACCCTCAATCTCAGCTCCCTTAGCAGCTACAAACCTCCAAGGTTTGAAAGAGAATTGCATGTGGTCTTGGAGCAGTAATACAAATGAGAAGTATTAAAAATCAAGTAAATAAATACACATGGGGATTTGCAAGGGAATGGGATATTATGGCCAGATTACAAGTGGAGCAGTATTTAAGGCTCCCGCTCGCTAGCTCCGCTAGAAGTAAGGTTTATGTGCGTGTCACATAGCCATCGTATTACAAGTTGAAAGTAAAAAGTTTTCACTTGCGCGCTAACCTGATGCATGCAAAAAGCAGAACTTCGAATATCGCAATCGCGTTAACGTATTCCCCCATAGAAGTCAATGGAGAAAAAAATGAAAAAAACACCCTACTCGCGTGCAAACCTGATCGCATATTCTCAAGTGTGCTAACCGGACATGAAAATATGAATATTTCACATTCTAATGTTCTTCACATAGCAGAATATGTTCTATTCATTCAAAAATACATCTCTCTCATTCTCTTTCTATAATTATGTTTTTTATTACAATATATTATATATAGATGATTATATATAGGTACAGGTAGCCCTCAGTTTACGCCAGGGTTAGGTTCCAGAAGGAATGGTTGTAAATCGAAACCGTTGTAAATTGAAACCCAGTTTATAATGTAAGTCAATGGGTAGTGAGGGAGATAGGTTCCAGGCCCCTCTCAAAATTGTCCTAAGTAACACCTAATACATTATTTTTAAAGCTTTGAAATGAAGACTTTAAATGCTAAACAGCATTATAAACCTAATAAAATAATCACACAACACAGAATATATAATTAAACTAAGTTAAATGAACAAAAACATTTGCTAAACAGCATTATAAACCTAATAAAATAATCACACAACACAGACTTTACGTGCATTTTTCTGCAAACAGTTCTTTCTATGCATTCTAATCTGGACTGATTTATAGACAGGAAGATCTTGTTCCTTTGAAATCTGCTCGATAGCTCAGGTCTGGTTAAACTGATTAATTTCAGCTTGCTTGAGTTTGCTGCAACACAAGCGGACAGCTCCACCTACTGGCTATTTTAATAAATGCACTGCTTCTCAATGCTTTTCAATAGCAGTCACATGACTGGAAAAAAAGGTTGTTATTCTGAAACGGTGTAAATTGAACCGTTGTAAAAGGAGGGTCACCTGTATAGATATATACAGATATATATAGGAATATCTATTTAGAAATACCTAGAAAATATTCTGCTATGTGAAGAACATTGGAATGGGAAATATTTACAGTAAATACACAGTGTAACACTTTATTAAAAATGAATATTGTGTTTATCTACTTAAATGGAAACTAAACCCAGATTTTTTCTTTCATGATTCAGATAGAGCAGCAATTTTAAGCAACTTTCTAATTTACTCCAATTATCAAATTTTCTTTGTTATCTTGCTATCAGTTTTTGAAAAGCAGGAAGGTAAAGCTTAGGAGCCAGCCCATTTTTGGTTCAGCACCTGGGTAGCGCTTGCTGATTGATGGCTAAATGTAGCCACCAATAAGCAAGCACTATCCAGGGTGCTGGATTTAAAATGGGCCGGCTCCCAAGCTTTTAATTCCTGCTTTTCAAATAAGGCTAGCAAGAGAACAAAGAAAATTTGATAATTGGAGTAAATTAGGAAGTTGCTTAAAATGGCCTGCTCTGGGGCCAAATTATCAAGCTCGCCGGAAACAGCAGTTATGAAGCAGCTGTTTTTAGACAGCTGCTCCATAACTGGTCTGCCTGCTCTGAGGCTGCGGACATCAATCTGCCCGATCCTATACGATCGGGCTGATTGACACCCCCTGCGCCGGGAATCTGCAGGGGACGACATTGCACAAGCAGTTCACAAGAACTGCTTGTGCAATGATAAATGCCGACAGTGTATGCGCGGATTATGTCGGACAGACCGACGATAAATCGGCCCCTCTATCTGAATCATGAAAGAAAAATATTGGGTTTAGCATCCCTTTAACTGCAAAGAGCTCCAATGCATTTATATATATGTAAAATATTCTAAATAACCCATAGAATGTATATATATATATACTGTATATATATATATATATATATATATATTACAGTATGTATAATAATTTGAAATAATTTGTATTACTATTATTTAATAGATTTTATTAAATATTTCAAAAACGCACATTGAAGATAGCGGTTCTTCATGTGCGCTAACCTGACCACATTAGTCCTAAATTGCCCCGATATGTGTTACGCATATTTTACATTCCTATTTTCTTCACATAGGAAATAATGTACTTTTTATTATTAAATATTTCTATTTCTATATATATATATATATATATATGATACTGTTCATGTAAAATACATATCTATACCTGTATATCTATAGAAATAGATGAACAGGTATAGGTATATAGAGATATATAGAGATATGTATTTACAATAAAAAGTTCATTCTCCTGTAAATGAAGAACATTTGAATGTGAAATATGTACAGTAAATATATAGTAAAACATATAAATACTTAAATACATATGTAAACACATCAATACATACACATATATATATATATATATATATATATATATATATATATATATATATATATATGCATGCATACACATATTAAGACATATCTATGTATGCATATATATGTTAAATCCCTGTGCAGCTTTTTTCACCTTATACCATTTATCTTTGAGCCCTTATAACTTTTTAAATATATATATATTTTAGTACTTCTTATATATAGTGTTTATATATAGTGTTATGTCTAACTATACTTTTACGTTTATTTATGTTGTGTTTTATGCAAAAAAAAATTCCTCCCCTACCCTTACACAAGCTCTGAAGTCGCACTACTCTGCAAATGTTAAATTTGGTTATGTTCAAGCGAACATGTTTACTTTAGACTTGTAATACACATGCTATTTTCGTTGCGTGCAAAAAGCTGAAAACAAAAACAATATCCCTAATCTATTATCTGAGTGAAATTATGCACCTGTGCTCTCCGACATGAATACTATAATATCGTGCACACAAGAGTCTAGATTACAAATGAAGCGCAAAATTATCGTGCGCCCGCAAATGGGCAAATAGTTAATCAGCCATGCAAGCAATTAGCGCTTATAAAATTAAAGGGACCGTCTAGGCCAAAATAAACTTTCATGATTCAGATAGGGCATGTAATTTTAAACAATTTTCCAATTTACTTTTATTACCAATTTTGCTTTGTTCTCTTGGTATTCTTAGTTGAACGCTTAACCTAGGAGGTTCGTATGCTAATTCTTAGACCTTGAAGCCCACCTCTTTCAGATTGCATTTTAACAGTTTTTCACCACTAGTTCACATATTTCATATAGATAACACTGTGCTCGTGCACGTGAAGTAATCTGGGAGCAGGCACTGATTGGCTAGACTGCAAGTCTGTCAAAAGAACTGAAAAAAGGGGCAGTTTGCAGAGGCTTAGATACAAGATAATCACAGAGGTTAAAAGTATATTAATATAACTGTGTTGGTTATGCAAAACTGGGAAATGGGTAATAAAGGGATTATCTATCTTTTAAAACAATAAAAATTCTGGTGTAGACTGTCCCTTTAACCAGAGAACAGATCCCTGGTTAATTTTATAAATGTGCCCCAAATGCCCCCAAAATACAGTCTGATGTATTTTATTAAAAAAAATAAAGATAGCAATCTGGCCTAATGTATATTAAAGGGCTATGAAACCCAACAATTTTTGTTTTGTTATTCAGACAAAGCATGCAATTTTTAAAAAAGTTCTCGTTTACTTCTATCAACTTTGCTTTGTTATGATGGTATTTTTTGTTGAGGAGATACCTATGTAGATCTTTGGAGCACTGTCTATGTGCTAGGACATAGTGCTGCCACTTAGTGCTCTTGCAAATGGATAATATTCTTGCAAAACTGCTGCCATATAGTGTTCCAGACACATGAACGCTCCTGAGCTTATGGCCTTCATTTTCAACAAAAGATACCAAGAGAATGAAGATAATTTGATAAAAGAAGTTAATTAGAAGGTTGTTTACAATTGCATTACAAAAGCATATCTGAATCATGAAAGAAAAATAATTTTGGGCTTCATATTCCTTTAACCATGGACTTGTTATCTGAATGAAAAAATGCAAGTGATATTGATTGCCCTCCCGTGATGTTAATGCTCCATAAGACTTGCATTTTGGCACTCGGCTTGTAATCTAGGCCAATGTTCAGGTCAGCTACAGTCTGGCAATGCACTGCAGAGCCTGACCTCAACATGGCTAATGATTGGTGGCTACACACATATGCTGCCACTATTTAGGTTGTGATAACCTCTAGACCAGTAGTGCATTTCTATCCAAAGCTGATTTTAGCTGTATGTTTATATTTCATCGACAAAGGGGTTAAATACAGTTCTGTTTAAACAATAGTACAGTACAATAATAAAATGCTTAGCGTATGCATTTTATCATTTTTCCTTTATGTCCCTTTAAAAGGTGCTACTGCTGATTTAGTTTCGGAGACATCAAATCAAGCATCTTCCAGCACCATACAACTATGTTATATATACACACAAGCCATGTTTTATGGAACTTACTACAAGATATGTGTTTAACCACCCTGTCTCGTCAGAGTGCTGGCGAGTTGCCATCCACTGATCCCACAATATGAGGAATGTAAAAATCAGAAGGTCATTGGTAGTCAGGGAATGCTGTAGGCAGAATCTTGGTCAAACCAAATAGTAAATCCATAAACTGCTTTGGGGTAATGGAGTGGAATTTTAATTAGAATGATACTTATTGACTATGGTAGCTGAGTATAGGGAGTTAAATGTTGACACAGCAAACTGTCCTATACAAGCGCATGCTTCATTCAGATTAGGGAGCTGTAAGGTGACACTTTAGTTGCACTTGTATTTCCTGGTCTTTTGCCTCTGGCATAATCATCTCTAGGCTGCTATAAATCTGGTGCAGTGGATCAGGCTGAGGAGTTACTGCAGATTTAATAGTCTGCCACCTTAACAATGCTGAAGCAGCACTTCTAATGTGCCAAGCGGGGGGCCAGCAAGCTAGCGAGACAGTGGAATAGATTGGGACAGACAGAGGGAGAAAGGGAAGTATATAGATTGGATGTGCAGTCTGAAATCAGAGACAATTGCAAAAAATGAAGTATTAGAGGCTGAAAGAGTCAGGAAGTTAGATCAAAGAGGTTCTGCAGGACACTTAAATAAATAAAAAGAGGAGCAAACAAATGTATAATTAAGGCAATGTCATGATCAGCAGATTTGTACAGAATATTAGATAAGGAGGTACAGTTGGCATGCAGGGAAATGGCAGAGAAAATTAAGGAGGCACTAAAATAAGAAAAAAGTCCATAAAGACTATGATGTAGATATTTATAGATAAACAAGTTACTTATGTGAATATTTTCAACAATATAACAGTGCTACTTAGTCACTGTATCTGCATAAATTGCCACCTTGTAACGTCTCTCTAATGGGCTGTATCCTGCATAGCCCCCGAGACTGTAAATTAATCACATTTTGCATCTGTATCCAAAACAGCACCCTTCTGGCATATCACCATATCCCCAATTTAAAAGAGTGATGAACGCCAGTAGCAGATGCATTGTTCAACCAGACTTCTGTATATTTATTGTCAGGACCAAATTTTCCCAAGGGGATCTGACCCCTGACAGGGCCGCAATCCGACTGAATATTAGAGATCTAAATTACCATTTACATTTCCATTTTACCTCGTTACCTAGAAGACATATCACATTATTTCATTTTAATTGCGCTTTGTCCATTGAAAATGTAATGTGACCCCTTATCTGCCAGAAAGGACAGCCATGAATATAACAGTATGCAAAATAAATATATTAAAAGCTTTAAGTATGATATTACAACATGCTCTGTCAATCAATGTAGATCAGTACACTTAATAATCACAGTCTTAAAGGAAGAAAGCAATTCAAGCAAAAGACACAAATATAAAATGTGTTAAAGCAAAACAAATCATCAGGTAGCTTTGTAAAACAAATGTCACTGTTATTATCACTAAAAGCATTTTTGTAATTTCTTACAGCTGTTGTATGCTTCTTGCTCAATCACTGCATGATGTCATGTGAATTAGCATGTGTCAGGTGACCATGCAGAACTTTAACATAGAAGGGAGGGGGGTTTTCCCGTGAAAGCAAAAAAAGGAATCCCTTGCTCAGCACATTGCGGCTTGATGGTGACTTCACTCAAAAAATGAAAGGTTGACAGAAGATCGACAGAATGATAAATGCTTAGAAAGCTCTTTGTTAGGCAATCCTATATTATATTATGTATTTCCCTTAAAGTAAAAAAAAGATATATTTTTTTTATAACATGCATCTTTATTTTTATTGAATGTATGTTACCACTTTATAGTATGAACTAGTCCTAAAGCCTGTGTACACGGGCCATTTTTTGCAGCACAGCGGTCCCACCCCTTTCTCTCTCTCTATCCCCCCTCTCTGTTGTGCTCTCTGACCCCTCTCTTTTGTGCTCTCTCCCCCCTCTCTTTTGTGCTCTCTCCCCCTCTCTTTTGTACTCTCTCCCCCTCTCTTTTGCACTCTCTCCCCCTCTCTTTTGCGCTCTCTACCCCCTCTCTTTTGCTTTCTCACCCCTCTCTTTTGCTCTTTCCCCCTCTCTTTTGTGCCCTCTCCCCCTCTCTTTTGTGCACTCTCCCCCTCTCTTTTGTGCTCTCTCCCCCCTCTCTTTTGTGCTCTCTCCCCCCTCTCTTTTGCTGTCTCTCCCCCCTCTCTTTTGTCCTCTCTTTAGCTGTCTCTCTCCCCCTCTCTTTTGCTGTCTCACTCCCCCCTCTCTTTTGCTGTCTATCTCCCCCCTCTCTTTAGCTGTCTCTCTCCCCCCTCTCTTTAGCTGTCTCTCTCCCCTTCTCTTTTGCTGTCTCTCTCCCCCTCTCTTTTGCTGTTTCTCTCCCCCCACTCTTTTGCTGTCTCTCTCCCCATCTCTTTTGCTGTCTCTCTCCCACCTCTCTTTTGCTGTCTCCCTCCCCCTCTCTTTTGTGCTCTCTCCCCCCTCTCTTTTGCTCACTCTCCCCCTCTCTTTTGCGTACTCTCTCCCCTCTCTTTTGTGCACTCCCCCCTCTCTTTTGCACTCTCTCCCCCTCTCTTTTGCACTCTCTCCCCCTCTCTTTTGCGCTCTCTACCCCCTCTCTTTTGCTTTCTCACCCCTCTCTTTTGCTCTTTCCCCCTCTCTTTTGTGCCCTCTCCCCCTCTCTTTTGTGCCCTCTCCCCCTCTCTTTTGTGCTCTCTCCCCCCTCTCTTTTGTGCTCTCTCCCCCCTCTCTTTTGCTGTCTCTCCCCCCCTCTCTTTTGTCCTCTCTCCCCCCTCTCTTTTGCTGTCTCTCTCCCCCTCTCTTTTGCTGTCTCTCTCCCCCCTCTCTTTTGCTGTCTCTCTCCCCCCTCTCTTTAGCTGTCTCTCTCCCCTTCTCTTTTGCTGTCTCTCTCCCCCTCTCTTTTGCTGTTTCTCTCCCCCCACTCTTTTGCTGTCTCTCTCCCCATCTCTTTTGCTGTCTCTCTCCCACCTCTCTTTTGCTGTCTCCCTCCCCCTCTCTTTTGTGCTCTCTCCCCCCTCTCTTTTGCTCACTCTCCCCCTCTCTTTTGCGTACTCTCTCCCCTCTCTTTTGTGCACTCCCCCCTCTCTTTTGTGCTCTCTCCCCCCTCTCTTTTGCTGTGTCTCTCCCCCCACTCTTTTGCTGTCTCTCTCCCCCTCTCTTTTGCTGTCTCCCTCCCCCCTCTCTTTTGCTGTCTCTCTCCCCCCTCTCTTTTGCGCACTCTCTCCCCTCTCTTTGTGCACTCTCCCCCTCTCTTTTGCGCACTCTCCCCCTCTCTTTTGCGCACTCTCCCCCCTCTCTTTTGTGCACTCTCACGCCTCTCTTTTGTGCTCTCTCCCTCCTCTCTTTTGTGCTCTCTCCCCCTCTCTTTTGTGCTCTCTCCCCCTCTCTTTTGCTGTCTCTCTCCCCCTCTCTTTTGCTGTCTCTCTCCCCCTCTCTTTTGCTGTCTCTCTCCCCCTCTCTTTTGCTGTCTCTCTCCCCCTGTCTTTTGCTGTCTCTCTCCCTCCTCTCTTTTGCTGTCTTTCTCCCCCCTCTCTTTTACTGTCTCTCTCCCCCCTCTCTTTTGCTGTCTCTCTCCCCTCTCTTTTTTGCTGTCTCTCTCCCCCTATCTTTTGCTGTCTCTCTCCCCTCTCTCTTTTGCTGTCTCTCTCCCCCTCTCTTTTGCTGTCTTTATCCCTTCTCTCTTTTGCTGCCTCTCTCCCCCTCTCTTTTGTGCACTCTCCCCCTCTCTTTTGCGCACTCTCCCCCCTCTCTTTTGCGCACTCTCCCCCCCTCTCTTTTGTGCACTCTCACCCCTCTCTTTTGTGCTCTCTCCCCCTCTCTTTTGTACTCTCTCCCCCCTCTCTTTTGTGCTCTCTCCCCCCTCTCTTTTGTGCTCTCTCCCCCCTCTCTTTTGTGCTCTCTCCCCCCTCCCTTTTGCTGTCTCTCTCCCTCCTCTCTTTTGCTGTCTCTCTCCCCCCTCTCTTTTGCTATCTCTCTCCCCCGTCTCTTTTGCTGTCTCTCTCCCTCCTCTCTTTTGCTGTCTCTCTCCCTCCTCTCTTTTGCTGTCTCTCTCCCCCTCTCTTTTGTGCTCTCTCCCCCCTCTCTTTTGCTGTCTCTATCTCCCCTCTCTTTTGCTGTCTCTTTTCCCCTCTCTCTTTTGCTGTCTCTCTCTCTCCCTCTCTATATCCCCCCTCTTCTGCTCTCTCTATCCACCCTGACTTTTCTGCTCTCTCTATTCCCCCTCTTTAGAGCTCTCTGTCTCCCGGCATCCGGCCCCGCCCGCGTCACGCCCGGTCACGCCCACGTCGCACCTGGCCACGTCCACGTCGCACCCGCCTGGTCACGTCCACGTCACACCCGACGGCCACGCCCACTCCGTACCCGCCCGGACACGCCCACTCCTCCACCACACGACGCCAGGAGGTCAGTTGGAAGGCCATGTGTGTTTGTCCTCGCGTGCAGTCTCTACTGCGCATGACAGCTTCGGACAAACACACTTGGCCTTTTATTATATAGGATTATGTCACATGTATTGCTTCATCAAGCACACAATAACAAAAAATAAAAATTAAAGTCTACATTTACTTTGTTAAAGTGATAGTAAATTTTACGTTTTTGAAAAGCTAGCCTGAATCTATGCAATAAATTTAATTGACCTTAATTCATCATTTTGAAGTGAACATGCACTATAACATATTTTTATTCCCTTCATTGTTCTATTACAAAAAACCCCTACGGCTGCCCACCGCACAAAACAATTAGTCTTTCGCTCATGCTCTACCTTTTTACTTTCAACGTGTAATTTGCGTTAATGCGCCCGTGCTAGTTTTTTAGCACAGTTAACGCTTGAGCAAAAATAAAAAAGTCTGCCCAATATATGTTAAAAATTAAACTATGTCTGAAAATATTTCTTTGTAGCTTTGTGGTCTAATTTAGTTTTGACCCACAATTATATTTACCTGTAGGCCTCAGTGGTTAGTTTCAGGGCCAGAGTGAAACACATTTTATTTATTTTTTTAGAGAGAGAGAGAGAGAGAGGTCCAATCAGTATAATCACTTCATACCAGTGAGTGCGGATACATTGTGGATTTATATATTGCTAACATCCTGATGGATGACGATGATATGATGAGAGTGCTGCCTCATTTAGAGATACAGTATATATAAATATATACTGTATATATATATATATATATATATATATATATATACACACACACACATATACACAGTATATATATATATATATATATATATATATATATAAATTTGGTTCATTTTTCTCAAAGAACAAAGCAGTCCAGTCAAGAAATATATCTAAAAGGACTTTATTTGTCCATAGAGGTCCTAAAAATAAGATGTTTTAAGCCACTACCAGGCCCTTAGTCATGTCTTAGACTAAATGTCCTTTCCGACGAGATATTCCTTGGCTGGACTTCTTTGTTCTTTGATTGAGGGGGTGGCATCACCTATCCGCACCTTGGAGAAGAGTTTAAAGTTTGGTGCTGTATTACATTCCTTTGTTTCATATATTGTTAATGCCAGGTACTCTTTATCTTATATCATATGTTAACATTAATATTTCAACATATGGACGCTATCCTGCTAGCCTGACCCTGTAGCAAGCTTGGTACTCTCTCGCAATTTTGGCATTTCAATGTTAATGAACTCAGAAACTTGCTTATCATACCATGCTGTGTGGGGCAGATGGGAATGAAATGAAAGCACAGATCCTGTACTTCGAGTCAGGCATTAATACTGCTTCACCTAAAGACATGAGCTGAATAACAATGTGGAGCACTGCACCAAATGATGGCTGTTCAGCTACATTATTACTCCTTTTACTATTGTGTACTTTACATCACTATAGGAGGATTTTGATTAGTGGAGCTTGTGGGATATAATGAATAGACGTATTCAGCATTTTCCAAGTCCATGTTTAAGCATATTACATTAGTGGTACTACATCTAGATTCCCATACACACTCACATATATACAGTATATATATATTGCACAAACATTGCAACATTCACTTTGGATTTTTACACAAAGTGATCTTGGAACTTTATTTGTGGGGGGCTTATTCTGCAGGACATTTTTCATTTTACACTTCATATAAATGTTTTGTATATATGTACAATATATTCTATATAACAACATGTAGTGTGCTCTGAGAAAGCTGAATTTAGGGTTCAGGGTTTAGTAGATCAGGAGCTATCCCTGTTTCTTTCGCCCCATTTTCTTATCACTCATCCTTTTTTTAAATATCTCCCCTCTCTTTCTTGCTTTCCTCTATCCCCCCACCTTCCTCATTTTCTCCTTCCTTTCTCTTTGATTTCTCTAAAAAGTCACTTTAGTCAGCATAGAGCAATGAAATTGTATGACTAAGCAAATATGTTGACCAAATTGACCTTGCATTCTATTGGCTGATCCAATCAGCCAATCGGATTGAACTTCAATCCGATTGGCTGAATAAATCAACCAATCGGATTTTCCTACTTTAATTCCGATTGGCTGATAGAATCCTTTCAGTCAATCGGAATTCGAGGGACGCCATCTTGGATGATGTCATTTAAAGGACCAGTCATTCGTCGGGTAGTCGTAGGCCTAGAAGGATGTTCCGCGCCGGAGGTCTTCAAGATGGATCCATTCCTCGTCGGATGGATGAAGATAGAAGATGCCACTTGGATGAAGATGTCTGCCGGTCCGGATGTCCTCTTCTGCCCGGATAGGATGAAAACTTCTGCCGGTCCAGATGTCCTCTTCTGCCCCATCGGATGACCACTGGTGCCTGGCTGGGTGAAGATGGCTCAAGGTAGGGTGATCTTCAATGGGGTAGTGTTAGGTTTTCTAAGGGGGGATCGGGTGGGTTTTAGAGTAGGAGTGTGTGGGTGGTGGGTTGGTATTGTATTTCTTTTTTTACAGGTAAAAGAGCTGATTACTTTGGGGCTATGCCCCGCAAAAAGCCCTTTTAAGGGCTGGTAAAAGAGCTGATTACTTTGGGGCAATGTCCCGCAAAAGGCCCTTTTAAGGGCTATTTGTAATTTAGTGTAGGGTAGGGAATTTTATTATTTTGGGGGGCTTTTTTATTTTATCAGGGGGATTAGATTAGGTGTAATTAGTTTAAAATATTGTAATTTATTTTTTATTTTCTGTAATTTAGTGTTTTTTTTTTTTCTCGTAATTTAGTATTTAATTTAATTGCATTTAATTGTAGGCAGTTTAGGTAATTAATTTAATTATAGAGTAGTGTTAGGTGTAATTGTAACTTAGGTTAGGGTTTATTTTACAGGTACTTTTGTATTTATTTTAGCTAGGTAGTTAGTAAATAGTTAATAACTATTTAATAACTATTGTGCCTAGTTAAAATAAATACAAAGTTGCCTGTAAAATAAAAATGAATCCTAAAATAGCTACAATGTAACTATTAGTTATATTGTAGCTATATTAGGGTTTATTTTATAGGTAAGTATTTAGTTTTAAATAGGAATAATTTATTTAATTATAGTAATTTTATTTAGATTTATTAAAAATAGATTTAAGTTAGGGGGGTGTTAGGGTTAGGGTTAGACTTAGGTTTAGTGGTTAATACATTTAATATAGTAGCAGCGACATTGGGGGGGCAGATTAGGGGTTAATAATTGTAGGTAGGTGTCGGCGATGTTAGGGGCAGCAGATTAGGGGTTCATAGGTATAATGTAGGTGGCGGCGATGTCCGGTCGGCAGATTAGGGGTTACATTTTTTTTATTATAGTGTTTGCAATGTGGGGGGGCCTCAGTTTAGGGGTTAATAGGTAGTTTATGGGTGTTAGTGTACTTTGTAGCACTTTAGTTAAGAGCTTTATGTTCCGGCGTTAGCCCATAAAACTCTTAATTACTGACTTTTATATGCGGTAGGAGTGTTCGAGGTAGAGGCTGTACCGCTCACTTCTTCCAAGACTTGTAATACCGGCGTTAGGAAAATCCCATTAAAAAGATAGGATACGCAATTGACATAAGAGGATTTGCGGTATGGAAAAGTCGCGGAAGAAAAGTGAGCGGTACACCTGTACCTGCCAAACTTGTAATGGCAGCGGGCGTTAAAAAGCAGCGTTAGGACCCCTTAACGCTGCTTTTTATGGCTAACGCCAAACTCGTAATCTAGCCGTTAATTAATCTACCCTAACTATTATAATAAAATTACATTGAACAATAAATTAACCTACCCTATCATAATAAAAATACATTAAACTATATTAAATTAATGATTAATCCAACCTATCTTTTAAACTAAAATTACATTAAACTATATTAAAATAAAAATTAATCTAACCTAACTTTTATAGTAAAATTACATAAAACTACAAATTAAATTAAATATATTATATATTTAAACACCTAACCCTACTCAAATAATTTAAATCTACACTACAAAATTTCCAAAAGTTACAAAAAACTAAGTTACAAAAAATAACAAACACTAAGTTACACAAAAAATAAACACTAAGTTACAAAAAATAAAAAAGAAATTATCAAAACTTTAAACTAATTACACCTAATCTAAGGGCCCTATGAAAATAAAAAAGCCCTCCCAAAATAAAAAAAACCCTAGCCTAAACTAAACTATCAATAGCCCTTAAAAGGGCCTTTTGCGGGGCATTGCCCCAAAGTAATCAGCTCTTTAACCTGTAAAAAAAATACAAACAACCCCCCAAATAAAATCCTATCTAAAAAAACCTAAGCTCCCCATTGCTCTGAAAAGAGCATTTGGATGGGCATTGCCCTTAAAAGGGCATTTAGCTCTTTTGCAGTCCAAAACCCTAATCTAAAAATAAAACCCACCCAATAAACCCTTAAAAAATCCTAACACTAACCCCTGAAGATCGACTTACAGTTTTGAAGATCCGACATCCATCCTCCAAGAAGCCGGGAGAAGTCTTCATCGAATCGGCAAGAAGTCCTCCAAGAAGCCAGCCGAAGTCTTCATCCAAGCCCGCAGAAGTCTTCACCCAGACGGCATCTTCTATCTTCATCCATCCGGCGTGGAGCGGGTCCATCTTCAAGACATCCGATGCGGAGCATCCTCTTCTTCCGACGGACTAAGGATGAATGAAGGTTCCTTTAAATGACATCATCCAAGATGGCGTCCCTTAGATTCCGATTGGCTGATAGAATTCTATCAGCCAATCGGAATTAAGGTAGAAAAAATCCTATTGGCTGTCCTTAAACCATTACCTACCATACTGCCCTATGAGTCTTGCTCTTTTTTCTTTGAGGAAATCATGGAACCTACAAGGGATATAGCTTATTGAAGATTTTTACATATGAACCTGTGCCAATTCTAAATTTAAGTATTCAGTTTTTTAGTGATATATGGTGGTTCACTTTTTATTATATATCTGCACTTTGTTTGAATACTATATTGTCATATATTGCACTTTATTGTATCACAACCTTGTATCTATATTTTTATTATTTTTTTTTATATTATCTCTAGATGATATCAGAGAATAAATGGCTAATATTAAGGTAAATAAAACTCCGGCTCTAGATGGAACACATCCAATGGTTTTACTGGAATTTAGCACTGTTATAGCCAAACCTCTACTCTTAATATTTCAAAACTCATTATCCTCAGGCATAGTACCCCAGGACTGGCGTAAAGCTGATGTGGTGCCACTTTTTAGAGAGGGAAGCAGGGCTGATCCAGGAAGCTATATACCAGTAAGTCTAACATCGGTAGTGGGGAAGATACTTGAAGGGATTATATTCATCAGTATATTCATATAAACAAGATTATGAGTTAAAATCAGCATGGTTTTATGATAAATAGATCATGTCAAACTAATCTAGTTTAATTCTATGAGGAAGTGAGTAAGTAGCTCATGGATAAATACATGGATAAAAGACAGGGAGAAACAAGTAGTAGTAAATGGATCATACTCAGATTGGACAAAGATAATTAGTGGAGTGCCCGAGGGATCCATACTGGGCCCTGTTCTTTTTATTTTTTTTATTAATGACTTAGAGGTTAGGATTAAATAACAACATCTCCATTTTTGCAGATGATACAATGTTGTGTAAGGTCATTAGGTCAGTGCAGGATGAAATTGCTTTGCAAGGGGATTTACAAATGTTGGAAGAATGTCTGGTAAAAGGAAAACGAGATTAAATACTGGAACATGTAAGATTCTACATTTAGGAAGTAAAAATAAGCAAGCAACATATTATTTAAATGGGACTAGACTTTGCATAACAGAGGAGGAAAGTGATTTGGTCATACTTAACCCCTTAACGACACACATCGTACAGGGTACGTCTTGCACAAACTGGTCTTTAAAGACCAGCAACGTACCCTGTACCCTGTATCAGGATCGCTTCCAGCCGCTTTCCGGTTATTGCAGTGATGCCTCAATATCGAGGCATCACTGCAATAACATTTCTCCCCATCCGATGCAGAGAGAGCCACTCTGTGGCCCTCTCTGCACCGGACATCGATGGCCGCAATCGTTGGTGGGTGGGAGCCGACGTGGGAGGCGGGTGGGCGGCCATTGATGTATTGCTGAGTGCAGAGGTGGGCGGGATCATGGGCGGGATCGCTGGGGGGTGCACAGGGAGGGAGCGGGTGGGAACCATTACACTATGGAACAGAGTTTGTTTGGGGAATAAATTGTTTGGGGATCCTACACAGCAGCATATGTAAATATGCTAAAAATATATATATATATATATATATATATATATATATAAAAAATGAAAGATACCTTTTATTTTAGTACTGGCAGACTTTCTGCCAGTACTTAAGATGGCGGGGACAATTGTGGGGTGGGGGAGGGAAGAGAGCTGTTTGGGAGGGATCAGGGGCTCTGATGCGTTAGGTGGGAGGCTGATCTCTACACTAAAGCTAAAATTAACCCTGCAAGCTCCCTACAAGATCCCTAATTAACCCCTTCACTGCTAGACATAATACACGTGTGATGTGCAGCGGCATTTAGCAGCCTTCTAATTACCAAAAAGCATCGCCAAAGCCATATATGTCTGCTATTTCTGAACAAAGGGGATCCCAGAGAAGCATTTACAACCATTTGTGCCATAATTGCACAAGCTGTTTGTAAATAATTTCAGTGAGAAACCTAAAATTGTGAAAAAAATTATGTTTTTTTTTAAATTTGATTGCATTTGGCGGTGAAATGGTGGCATTAAATATACCAAAATGGGCCTAGATCAATACTTTGGGTTGTCTACTACACTACACTAAAGCTAAAATTAACTCTACAAGCTTCCTACATGCTCCCTAATTAACCCCTTCACTGCTGGGCATAATACACGTGTGGTGGGCAGTGGCATTTAGCAGCCTTCTAATTACCAAAAATCAACGCCAAAGCCATATATGTCTGCTATTTCTGAACAAAGGGGATCCCAGAGAAGCATTTACAACCATTTATGCCATAATTGCACAAGTTGTTTGTAAATAATTTCTGTGAGAAACCTAAAGTTTATGAAAAAAATTGTGAAAAAGTGAACATTTTTTTTATTTGAGCGCATTTGGCGGTGAAATGGTGGCATGAAATATACCAAAATGGGCCTAGATCAATACTTTGGAATGTCTTCTAAAAAAAATATATACATGTCAAGGGATATTCAGGTATTCCTGACAGATATCAGGGTTCCAATGTAACTAGCGCTTATTTTGAAAAAAAGTGGTTTTGAAATAGCAAAGTGCTACTTGTATTTATTGCCCTATAACTTACAAAAAAAGCAAAGAACATGTTAACATTGGGTAATTTAGAAACTATTTAGCATGGTTGTTTTTTGGTGGTTGTAGATGTGTAACAGATTTTGGGGGTCAAAGTTAGAAAAAGTGTGTTTTTTTCAATTTTTTCCTCATATTTTATCTTTTTAATAGTAAATTATAAGATATGATGAAAATAATGGTATCTTTAGAAAGTTCATTTAGTGGCGAGAAAAACGTTATCTAATATGTGTGGGTACAGTAAATGAGTAAGAGGAAAATTACAGCTAAACACAAACACAGCAGAAATGTAAAAATAGCCCTGGTCCTTAAGGGAAAGAAATTGAAAAATGGCCTTGGTCCTTAAGGGGTTAAAGATAACAGCTAAGGATGAGTGTGTTATGCAGGGCAGTGGCTTCTAAGGCTAATAAGATACTAGCATGTATTAAAAGAGGCATTAATGATCATGCAAGGGAGTAAAACATAATTCTGTCACTATATAAATCCCTGGTAAGACCGCCCCCTGAGTATGGAGTGCAGTTCTGGGGACCTATCTCAAAAAGGCATTGGAGAATTAGAAAAACTTTAGAGAAGGGCCACAAAAATAATAAGGGGAATGGAAAATTTAGACTATGAAGAGAGGTTAGACAAACTGGGTCTATTTTTGTTTTCTAGGAAACAAAGGTGCTTGAGAGGTGAGATGATAACTGTATATAATATATGCAAGGACCATATGCAGAATTGGCACAAGCTCTGTTTATTCTAAGGCAATTGTTTGTGACAAGAGGTCACAATTTAAGGATGGAGGAAATGAGATTTAGGGCCATAATTATCAAAGTGCGAGTGGACATGATATGATGTAGCGTATCATGTCTGCTGCACATGGATAAATGCCGACAGCATAAGCTTTCGGCATTTATCATTGCACAAGCAGTTCACCAGAACGGCTTGTTCAATACTGCCCCCTGCAGATTTGTGGCCAATCAACCGATAGCAGGGGGTGTCAATCAACCCGATCGTATTTGATCAGGTTGATTTCTGTCCGCCGCTTTAGAGCAGGCGGAAAGGTTATGGAGCAGCGGTCTTTAGACCGCTGCTTCATAACTTCTGTTTCCGGTGAGCCTGAAGGTTCCCTGGAAACAAGGGGCATCAAGCTCCATTCGGAGCTTAATAATTCGGCCCCTAAATCTCCAGCAACGTAAATGTTTTTCTTCCTGAAAGAGCTATTAAATTGTGGAACTCATTTCCTAAGGAGTTAATGAATGCTAACACCTTAGAAACATTTAAAAGTGGCTTAGGTACATTGATGGTTAGATACAGAATTCAGGGATATGATTGCTTGTGTTCAATGAATCACATTTTAATGGGATTAATTTAAGTTCAACTGGAGCTTTTATTGTAAATCAAGTAGGATATATATAGATTGAGCTCAATGAACTTCTGTCTTCTTTCATCCTCATCTACTATGTTTAGGGATGCCACTGATTGTTTGGCACAGTATCACCAATGACATCAGTAATAAAATTACATTTTTTAAACAAACTATTCTTACCCAGAGCTATACACAAAGGATCTTCATATTTAATGAAAAGGTTCTAAGAGTAACAGAATCTTTCAAACGACTTCTTAAATTGTAAAATAATTTTGATTCTAGTATATATTTACTGTACAGCCTTTTTCTCTATTATAAACTTAAAAAAAAACATTTTTCAAAAATACACTTTGAAGATTTGAAAATGTTAAACAGAGAGGCCACTCATTCACAATATAGATTGGTTAGGCCACATTATAAAATCAGAATATGCGATACCTTTGGAGAAAATCTGTTGATGGCCAGATGAGGTTCAAGATTTGATAAAATTCAAGATAAGGGTAAAAGAGCTTATTTCTTAGTTTATTTTATTTATTGTAATTTAGAAGAGGTGTCAGTGGGTTTAATGGTGGATGAGGATTTCTATTACTTCAGAGCCATTCTAGGTATATATATATATATATATATATATATATATATATATATATATATATATATATATATATATATATACAGGGTTTTTTAAGCGAACTTAATTTTTATAGAAATATCAATAGGTCTCCTTTGTTTGGTCAGTATGAAACAGCAGCATGTTAACCATGTAGAAACTAGAATAATTACATTTTTCGGGACTCTACAACTGCCCTTTTTTCTTAGCCAAAAAAAATCCATTACTAATGAGACAACTTACTTGAAAGAGCACACACCTCCACAAGCTCCCTAATGTAAAATAAAAGAGACTCCACTTTCAAATAAGACCTAGCATAACCCTTTAGAAATCACACTGTTGATTTAAAATTGGCAAGTACCTACATCGATCTGGGGACTGGGGTAACCCGGTATCTGTAAGTTAATGTACTTTTGTACAACATAATTATTACATCTGATTGATCACTGACCCAAAAGTCAAGTTTAAGTCAATTTTAGACCATCTCCATAGTTGCTGTTTTACACTGGCACCAGGCTGTCCATCAACAGAAAGTTAGAAATCTTGCCAGCAATTTCATTGAAAGAGAGCAAAGTGTTCTAAGCTACTCTGCTACTACTAGGTGTAATGTATTGACATTAGCCCAGTAGCAGAGGCAGGGAAATGAGCTCTGTTGTTGTTAATCGGGGTACATCGTACTGTAGAGTCCAGAATACTACAGTGAAGTTGCTGCTACAAATGAAGGCTTTTTGTTTTTTCTTTAAGTGAATGTAAACTTGAGCGTACTCTCTAAAGTCATAAGATAGAATTAAACAAATTAGTGAGACTTTCATTCATTAAATTGGTAAATATATCCTTCTGACATTGGGCTCCATGTACTAAGCAGTCAGCGAGCTACCCGCAACAAATCTTGCGTCAAAACTCGCAAACTGATATGTACAAAGTCGTCAACTATGTTCAAACTCGCATCTTTAAAATTGCGAGCGTACTTATCCGCCAAACCTCGCTACGTCTCCATTTTTCACTGTAATTAGACACATTTGACCACCAACTCGCCAAAAACGAATGTACTAAAAAATCTATTTGTCCGCTCGCTACAATTTCCGCTCCCACCTCGTTATTTTTGCCTCGCCACCTTTTAGGTGGCGGGCAAGGTACAAAACAATAGGAAAGTCAATCTAGACGCCAGTCTAGACATATATAAAAGGCAGTAATATCAGCATTGTACAGCATAACTGGCGTCTAATTTGTCTCTCATTTCCATGAACATAAATTGCGCCAAATTTGTCGACTGTAATTAAAGAGTAATCTATATTTTAAATTTGTATTGTATAGTTGTCAATCTTTATAATTATTTTTATATTAATATTTATATATTATCAGATCCAGATGAAGCCATATCCAAATTGTAAATAAATATTACAAAAATATTTGTTATCACTCTGTTATCTGTTATCGCTCTGTTAACACTCTTCAAAAAATTTTGAACAATAATAAAGTTGTTTAGATAAGTTGAACTTTTATAGGAGCAAAATTCTATTCCCGCGACTACTATGATGTTCGTGACACCTTGCATGTCACGTGTTAATAATTGGCCAGACAATTCAACTGAAAGTTAAGTACATCAGCTTAGTCGCGGCGAGCGAGGCGTCAAATTTATCAATAATCCGCCACTGCTCGCGGCGGGCTAGACTTGTCTATTTATTGGGGGATTATTAGTACATAGTGACAGCGGACACCATTTCGCCCGCGGCGAGTAACGGCGAGTTTATCCGCGTCTAAAATGACGGATGAATTGACGGCTTAGTACATGGAGCCCATTGTTACCTTTTAAGTTGCAGAAAGGTAGTGACCAGACCAGTAGAGAGAAATATTAGTGTGTTGCACTTAGCTTGTAAGAAAAGACCAATTTACTGTTTAATGGCTGAAGCTACATAAGCCGATTAAAGTGTAGGAATGGTAGCTAAAAGAGATTCCTTTCACTACCAAAACTGGAAGTCTCAGATGCAAATAAAAGGTTATGACAAAGACAAGTCTGCAACCTAACCTCAAGCAAAGTCTACATGTGATTATGACTACCCTGGCCTGGTTGCAAGTCTTTTATGCTTAGGCAGCCTTGATTCTAGACATGGATTTAAAGGGGCATGAAATGCAATTTTTTTTTCTATTATGATTCAGGTAGGGACATACAGTTTTAACCAACTTTCCAATTTTCTTCTATTATCAAATTTGCTTCATTCTCTTGGTATCCTTTATTTAAGGAGCAGCTATGCACCACTGGGAGCTAGATGAACACATCTGGTAAGCCAATAACAAGAGGCATATTGTGCAGCCATCAATCACCAGCTAGCTCCCAGTTGTGTATTGCTAGTGCTACCCCTGAGCCTACCTAGGTATGCCTTTCAACAAATGATACTAAGAGAACTAAACTAATTAGATAATAGAAGTAAAATGGAATGTCATTGATTTAAATGGAGTGAGTCACAATTTTCCAGCTTTGAAGGCCAGGAAAGTAAAGTTCTGTTTTAGGGCTAGATTACAAGTGGAGCACTATTTAATACTCCCGCCTGAGCATTAACTGCGCTAAAAGTATTATTTTTTTTAAGCTTGATGGCTTGCGCTTGTATTATGAGTTGAAAGTAAACTGTTTTCCGCTTGCACCAAAAAATCCGAACAATAACCTATTCCCAGAAGTCAATGGCCCCTATTTAAGAAAGGTCTTGCGGACCTGATCCGACAGTGCGGATCAGGTCCTCAAGACCTCGCTGAATGCAGAGAGCAATACGCTCTCCGTATTCAGCATTGCACCAGCAGCTCACAAGAGTTGCTGGTGCAATGCCGTCCCCTGCAGACTCGCGGCCAATCAGCCACCAGCAGGGGGGTGTCAATCAACCCTATCGTACTCGATCGGGTTGATTTTTAGCGATTCCTGTCCGCCTACTCAGAGCAGGCG